>NC_051162.1:100112076-100228612 GCF_013339745.2 Dermacentor silvarum
AAGAAGAGATGTGCGTGATGAGGCAAACACATGTATCATCATACACATACCAAAAGAACACTGGGCGCCATCTAGCGCCGCAGCCGGGAAGCCATGCGCGTGACCTCCCAAAATGAATGGTGCGCCGGTGCATGCGACCGCTGAGAAACGCGTCATGCGGCAAATGGGCTCCTCTCTCGTGCTTCATTCTGGACTGTCACATGTAAGAGGTCGCCCGTGGCGAGAAAAGAGGACGACGAAGATCGCGGAGCGTCCCGAACGGCGCGAGCGCTCGAGGCACGCGAACCGAGGTGTAATCCACGAGGGAGAAGCGACGGAACAGCATTATCGACGTGGCTCTTGAGCTGGAAGGTCGCCTCGTCAGCCATGCTCTGACGACGGGAGAGCGGAGGACCCGGCCACGAAGGTTGTGACGCTGGCAAGGCCCAGGCGTAGCTGTAGTACTCGGAGACGTCCGGACGAAGCTCCTGGGACCGGCCACTGCTGCTCACGGTGGTTCCGGTCTTCTCCTCGAGAACCCCTCTTCCTCGGCCAAGCCCGTTCAACCGATAATCACCGGGGCACCGGGCCGCCACGCAGATCGTCGTAGGGCGAAGAACACTTCATTAGGCAAGTGACAGGTCAGCAGCGGCTACCGGAGCTCCAGCCACGCACTCGGCCAGGTCAACGGAACCGCGAGTCGTTGGCAATTTACGGCATCAGCGACAACCCGACCGAACAAGACGCGAGGCCTAACCCGGCGAGTGACACGTCAGCGGCGGCTACCGGGGCACCAACCACCTTCTCGGCCAGGTCGACGGAACCGCGAGGCGTAGGCAACTACGGCACCCGCAACGCTACGGACGAGATCGACGTGGACTCTACAAGAATTTCAAATCGATGTAAGAATCCGCACTTCCCTTATTGCGACGCAGTTAGGCCGAATCTAGGGTGGCCAGACTCTGACGAGTCAGTGCTAGGACTGACCGAGAGACTTTAAGGCGGAGCTAGGCTCCGAAACTGAGATAGTTCTGTTTAAGTAGTTTGTAGTTCATCTGAGTTTGTTGTTTGAGTTCGAGTGAAGGCTTTTGTTGAATTATAATTTTAGTTTAGTGCCGCGTGGTTTTATCGTCCTTGTACATATTAAATCATAGTTTGCTGTGCTGCCAGTTGTCTCTCCTCCATCGAGAGTAGCGCATGTACGCAACTCTCCGGCTCCCAAGCGAGTAGAAAGTGACATGGACACGCAGCGCCATCTAGTGGCACTGCTGAGAAATCCGCGCGGGGCCTTCGAGAAGAGAAACGTGGCTTAATCGACAGAAGATGTAAGCATGGAAAGGCTACCGGCAAAGCAGACTGGTACCGCGACGCTGGCCTGAAAGTTTACTGAGCTGAAGTCAACCTGCTTCGAAGTGAACCTCGTTGCCGGCCTGGCCACGCAGCGTGGCGCCATCTCTCGAAGGAGGCTGCGAAAAACCCGCGCCGTGGAACTCACGAACCACTGGCATTGAAAAGAGCACAGGCAACCCTCTCTCAGCGCCAAAAGATGACAATCAAGTGTATGGTGCACTGTGTCTGCCTTTTGAACGCCGGTAATGGAAATGACAAATTAAACGTAAGCGTACTAGAAATTACAACTTGAGTGATATTGTGAAGAAATGTTAGGAAGAAATCGGAAGCAATATTTTTTTGTAAATTGTTTGGCCAGTAACTAGCGTATGTAATGCGGTCCTGTACAAGGGGATGGAAGCCAGAGACCGTATTTTCTTAAGTTTTGACTGGCTGCCCGGATGATATCATTTTGATTTCGCAACGATTCCCGGATTTTCTCGTTTCGTTCCCGCCCCATTTTCGTCTTGCGTGCCCGGATAACGCTCGAGATTTTTCTCACGGTATCTTGAAGGTCACCGACAACGGTGCTACAAGCATTCCATGCTTGAAAGTCCCATAGGCATCGGCTTCCCGCAATATATGAGTGGTCATGGCAACATGACTAGCTTGCTTTTAAATGCTGTCGCAGCAAAACGACTCGATGACAACAGCATATTTGAAACTAGTGAAGTCAGCGAGATGTCATTTTCATGCGTATTAATCTCAGCGAGTTCCACCCGCTTTCCAGTAACGACTATTTGGCGACTATCTGGCTGTTGTTGAGGGCTAGGACTGAAGTTAGGTCTGTCTAAAAATGTGAACTGATTCCCAAGGCAGTGAAATCTCATTTAGCAGACTGAACTCCGAATATACATTTTATTGCGATAGCAATTATATGGACACTCCAAGCGGATTTCTGCAGTCCCCGTCGTCGTCGCCGTTAGGTTCCGTATAAAGTCCAAGGGTGATAAAATCGTCGCCGCGCGCAGTTGGCTGTATGTACCAGTGAAAGCGCGCGAGGGACGCGCGCTTTCACAGAGCGTGCGCACGGCAGAGAGCAAACGCGACGTCTTCCGTCCTGCGAAATGCCGTGGGGGGATGGGAGGGAGTAAGGGGAGGCGACGTTTAGCTGCGGCACCAACTGCGTATCTTGCGACCGGTGCAAGAGAAACTAGTGACTCAATCTACCACGCGAAAGGAGGAAAGCGCGAAAGCAGCGCGGGCGGGAGGGGGTGCGGCTTCTACTTCGCCAGCAACTGCGTACTTGTACTTTGCGCGGCTGCGGGCGGTGGCGCGCACCGTAACTTAAAGCGATCTGCACACGGCCCCTACGATTGTGTGCGCTGTGCTTTCGTTGCTCAGTTTCCTTTGAAGCGACAGAACGCACGAACCGTTGCTCGCTCCCACCACGCTTGCTCACGCCAGTGTTTTGACAGTGGTTGTCTGCGCTCATCTAGTGTGCTCTAGTCATGTTTGCTTGGGCGCGCTGACGCCATGCTTGCTAATTCAGTTAGTAAGCGAATGTATCCAAGTTTATGCAGCCGGTACTCCGTATAACTCTACTAATTTGCTATCGCAATTGATGCTTCACCTTTCGTGCGAAACTGTGTCTTTTTTAATGAGAAGCAAGCTATTTTTGACATCGAATTAGGGTATCAAATCGTATAACTGTTCTGCAGCAAAAGGCTAATGCTCTTGCGACGCGTTGCGAGCTGATATGGAATGCAGTAATAGTGATTGTTGTGATATACAGTGTCCCTAGTTTGTGTTAACCATTAAAGAGTTCAGCGTTCGCTGCAACAAAGGTATATATTCATTACAAATAATATTTTCGAAGCCAAACATTCTCCGCATTATCTAGATGTCCAGTGCGTTTGAGTGTGCTCATATTTTTTGCTCGGGATTTGGCAAAAGAAGGCCCGAATTCGCAAAAACTTCTTACGCTAGATTTTTTCGAAAGAAATAATTTTAGCCAATCCGGATGCCAGACATATCATTAGCGAAGACGCCCAGCCAACGGCAAAGCGAACTTACGAAAGAAAAACTTTGTGAATCTCGCCTCAGATGTCCAGAAAGTAACAAAGATTATGCAGAATCCGTCTTCATTGCATGTGGACCGCGGTTAAGTAATAATAGCTTGAAAATGGTCATCGTGCTGTATTGGCTGATAATAACACGACTTTATGCAGAAGCCAGTTTCAATAAAACAATTGGAATATCTTTATAGGTAAATATTTAAATGTTGTGCCAGGTGTTTTCTTGCCGAACCAGATTTTAAAAAATTGCCCGTGGCATATAACCCAATTCTTACTCTTGACTAAAATTTCATCAAGAGGCGACCATCACTTCTACGAGAGATCTAAATGCTTATTCGAATAATTACCACAGTTACACTATACACAATATTTATTAAATTGCTTTTGGTACATATTTCGATCTACGAATTATAGCCGGTGAGTTCGCAAGGCGTATCCGCCTGGAAGGAATCGTCAGGACTACACCAGTTTCGTGATAACAATTTTAAAAGTTTCCGACGAAATTCATTGTTGATCCAGTTAACTTTGTGCTTCAATGCATAAAACAGCTGAATAATAAAAAAGTAAGAGGAACAGCAGTGCACATTTTGCGCAAGTTTGACGGCGCATATCTCAAAACCGATGCCATCGTCAGAATTTGTTTCCTGTTCATATGCCTCGCAAGTTGGCTAGCTATACTTAATATATTGAAATACATGCCGTAACGGAAATAAATAAAAGGTTATTGATGGGATTAGGTTCTATTAGGCATTCGGATTTCTCGTAGAACTAATGGCCACCTCATCGAGTAGTTTATCTCGAGGGTTGTGATCTGGCTACCTGCAACCGGCAATTTTTTAAAATTAGTTGCAGCTAAAAAACACCCTAAATGCAATTTCTCCAGTCAAAACATAACCTATTTTTCATCTATTACAACACAGTGCCTACATTCTCTTATTATTTTAGAAGAGTGCGTTATGCATGAGAATAATTCTTTACAGAGCGAGAAACTGGTATGGAAGAAATACTTACTTTTCTTTGGCATCGACGTGGCCCTTCATTTTCTGCTCTATTAGCATAAAATCTCTCCGTGAATTATTTCAGTTGATGCGAAACTGTTATTTTGTAGCGACAGACTTCTTACAAGTCATCTAAAGGGATCTCTTTCTATGATCGCGTTATACATTAGAAAATGTCCTTAGATAGCAAGAAATTCGTATGGAAAGAATGTTTGCTTTGACTGTAGCATCGATGTGGCCCTTGATTTGCTGCTCTATTAACATAAAATGTCTGCCTAGACTCTTTCAAATTATTTGAAACTGTTTTATACTGTAGCGATAGGCTTCATACAGATATTCTGAGAGGGTTTGTTCGAATCATCGTAGCCAAGAAGTCATGTTAGCTGTATCAACTACAACCGTAATCATGCTCCCTTTATCAATAACACAGCAGGCACAAGTAATTGTTTAGTGGCTAACAGTAAATGCGCGTAACACAATATGAATTAAGCATAGCTTACGTTTTTTAGAAGAAGTCTGTACGCTGGATTTTGTGTTCCCTTGACAGCCCTCTCGTAGAAGGAGACAGATCAAAATAACACCTATTCGATGCATAGTGGGCAACTCGTAACGTACCATTCAGTCTCCCAGTGTAAGCTGAATTCATGCTTGGTAAGCACACACCTGTTTGAGGAACATTAAAAAGTCTGAACATACGATGCCGTTTACTTTATTGACCTTCGGGTAATTGGTTACACGTGCATGATAGAATGACGTCCATGTGATTACTGAAATAGAATTCAAGCAGATGTTTTTCGACGCAGCGTTCCGATGTACCGAACAACACGTATTCATGACTTTTTCTCTGAGATACGAGGCATCGAAAGGAATAAAAATGGTGAGCCTGCCGCGTTGCAAAGGGCATACATTTATGCAATGATAGAGGCGCGGGTACAGCGTATTTTAAGTTTTCCTAGGCTTCGGTAATTTTAATGATTGTCATGTCACGGCTGTGCCAAGTAACGTGCCTCTCCGCAGTCAGCTGTACATAAACCCTCCCTATAAACAAAATACAAGGACGAATCTGTGGATTGCGAGACGCAGTACATGGTGAACATGATGCACAAGGAAATCGAAAATTGTAGCACGTCAACAGGTCATGTAAGATGTGCAAACGTGTAGAACAACAAAATATATTAACACGTCGAAAATTACATCGCGAACACGTGTCAGAGCGCGCACACACACACGCACCGCACCATTCGGCGCTAACTTCCGCATAGTTTATCACCTGATAATGACAATATTGACCAAAAGCAACGCCTTCATCATTCGGGCCTACTGGCTGTCATGAGTAACTCGGTACCATAGTCTTCGATATCGCCCGTTCTAGTTAGTCTTGACTTTCTCTTCTAGGGGCACCGTCTAATGAGCTAGGGAATCACAGTACTCGCGGTTTCCTGCAGGTTTATCTCTTCGGCAGGAGTCTCTGTTTTCAACCCCACTGGTACCCGACTCAAACACCCACATGTGTCATTTGTGCACTTGATCAGTGCTTCACTGTGTAGTGAGAATCAGTTGCTCAAACCACCTCACAACTTGAGGTTTCGTAGGTTTCGTAGGTTTCGCACGTGAACTGTAGCACTTCAGTACGTCACTATGGTGAACTTGAGCAGAAACATTGCACCCTTCCTTCGACACACACTTGCAAAATATTCAGCCGGCTAAAGATATATATCTGCATTGCGTGGCTGTTTTACCTAATTACGAAGCTAGATGCCAAGCATTTCTGTCACTCTTTTGTAGGAGTAACCGGTTCGTCGCTTAGTAGTCCATCAGTATGCACTACGACCTCATGCCACGGCGGCCGCATTTCGATGGGGGCGAAATGCGAAAACACCCGTGTACTTAGTCATGCCTTCGTAAAATAACTGTAAATTGAGTTCTTGCAGAGGTTTGCTCTGTTGCTCATCAAAGACATGATGTGCATCTTCCGACAACTTGAAATACGTTTAGCTCTCGAAAAGATGATGCGGGGGGGGGGGGGATGAAATCATAGCTTGGTACAAACCGCCTGAGGAAGCTTGTCAGTTCATGAACCCTCCGCAGCTCACTTACATTAGTTGACACTGTAATTTCTTTCGGTTCTTTCCACATTCCTGCACCTAGCTTGATTAATTTAGTAGTAAACACAAGGTAACTCCAAATATAACATAGTTACAGGCCATTCCCGCATTTTGAAGAAGGCGCTCTGTAGGACAACGAAGATGACGATCAAAAAAGTACGTTCGTGGTTGCTGTTATTCTGCCTTGTGGCTGTGGCTTCTCTGTATGTACTTAGTAAATATAACTTTGCCTACTCATTATCTACGTCACCTTTTTTTGTGGAAGGGTGGGGTAAGAACTCCTTACGATGGAGCTCCGCAGCGGCCTTCGCTTGGATTTTTTCACATCGCAGAAGAGGCGGCCTCTTCCTCATCGGCGGCAACATGAACGCTTTTCCTTGCGCTGCAAAGTGATCCAGGCACATTTTCCGGAACCGATGAGATCAATATTGTAGACTTGTTGGCTATTCTACGAGCGCATAAGTATAAACAACCGATATGACAACATGGTCATGCTGGCGAGTGTTATACTTTACTTACAAGAAAGAGGAATGGTCGGGTTAGGAAATCATGAAGTTAATACCGGGAGTTAGGATTCCTGCAAGCAAAAATGCGTGATCTGTTTGGAAAGGTCATTGGTCGTACGGCCACGGCGAAGACGGTGCTCTGTCACGTGCCCAAACAACTAGGGAGTTCTACGTTTATTATATACAGGAGGTGCTGGCGCTTTGTCGCAAAGCGGAAGACATGACGGAGTCAGACAAAGTGGTACATGTTTTAAAAGGAATAGGAGATAGCGCTCATTTCCAAGGACTGCAACACGCTCGACTCTATCACACGGCAGTGAAAGCGTTTTGAGGATCCATCAGTTCGTGTGACTTCCCAACACGGCAGCACCATCACCGTGCGAAGACGTGGCTGCAGCACTGGTGCCGTCAACAGCGGAGCACGTGACAAAAGTTCTCCGGCGCGAAATTGAGGCTACAAATCCTAATTCCCATGTAATGCGTAGAATGTATAAACCAATGAACCATTAGAGTTACAAAATGGGTACTAAAACAAGGGAAGCGCAGTCGAGGACGGCAGAAAACTAGGTGGGGTGATGAAGTTAGGAAATTCGCAGGCACAGCTTCGAATCAGCTAGCGCAAGACAGGGGTATTTGGAGATCGCATGGAGATGCCTTCGTCCTGCAGTGGACATAAATATAGGCTGCTGCTGCTGCTGTTGTTGCTGCTGCTGCTGATGATGATGCCACTTCCACGTACGACCACGCCTTTGATTCTACGTCCCCGGTGATACCACTTGTCCCACGCATCGTTTGTCGGTAGCTGTCCTGTGCTGGCCTGGAGTATGTGTATGCCGTCGCTTCCTCACGCCCGACTGACAGTCTGCGAGTCTGCTATGCTCAAGGCCCGAGGCCCCCGCTACGTCGTCGCAATCCGGCCGAATAGAAAACTACCGATGTCAAGTCATATGGACTTACGCCGCGTCATATCAACGCTCGCCATCTCCGCGTTGACACCAGTCCTGTTTGCCGCTCTCTCGCCGTCCGTCATCTCGCTCGTTCCAATTCCGCCACGTGTCGTCGTCTATTGGAAGTCTGCTTCCGGAAAACTAGACGATGCCGCGCCCGGAGGTGACGCTGCATCGATTACCTGTCCGCAAAGTCCTTTGACCACACTGCCGATTAGACGTAACCAAATAGACGTTGAAGTGGACGGTGTAATCGTCGCTGATGTTGTTTTCACGGGCGCACAGATATCTGTGCTGTGTTCGGAGCTTCGTTATCGCCTGAAGCAGCTCCTCACACCACCCACATTCTCAGCCATGGACTCGCCTATCGGCACTGCTTGGTATTTTCCGACGAGCTAGCATTCAGTTGAACTCTTCAAAGTGCAGGTTCGGCTGTCATGAAACTGTTGCCACAGGCCACCGTGTGATTCGCCATTGCGTCCAGCGTGATCCCGACAAAATTTGTTTAGTGACACATTTTCCTGTGCCGCGTTCGGCCAAATACGTCGGGAGGTTTGTTGGCTTGTGTTGTTATATCCGACGTTTTCCCAAGACTTTCTTCGACATTGCGCGCCTGCTAACACAGCTCCAGAAGGCGAAAATTAGATTTTAACGAGGTCCTGAGCAAGCCGATGCAGATGCATAACCCACGCTCAACAGTTTGCTTAGTACTCCTGCCATGCTCGCGCATTTTGGCTCCGCAGCGCTTACAGAAGATCCAACCAACGAGTGGATCGAGTGGACATGGCCTCGGCGCTGTTATCGCAAAGCGGCAAGAAGGCCAAGACCACGTCATCGCCTACGCCAATCACCTCATCATTCCTTCAGTGCACTAGTTCTGACTCACAGAACGCGAATACACTGACCAAACTAGGGAAGTAGCTAAATTTCGGCCGTGCTTGTTTGGCCTTTTTCGTCATCACGGACCACTGTGCGCTGTGCTGGCTCTCGTCCCTCAACGACCCCACAGGACGTCCCTCAACGACCCCACATGCGTTGGGCGCTCAAGCTTCAAGAATACAGCTTTGATGTCCTGCATTGTCCGGCTCCATGCACCAGGATGTTGATTGCATTTCACACCGCCACTCCACTCTCCCGACTCCACTTACCATTATTCCTACTTGATATACACAATGAACAGTTCAGCGATGCAAACTTGCAGTCCATCATCACCCGTCTACGCTCTAACCAACCCGACCTGTTCCACCACCTGTTCGTGTTCCGTAACACTATTCTCTACCATCGCAATAACAACTCCCACGGTCACGAGCTGCGGCTCGTAGTACCTACGAACCTCTGTCCTACTGTTCTCCACCAGCGCCATGGTGCCAAAAAACCGGCTATCCAGAGTATCCTGCACATACGACCGCGTGTGTCCTGAGTTCTTCTGGCAAGGCATTTACCGTTCTGGGCGCCGGTACGTTGCTAGTTGTGAGTCCTATCAAAACACTTCCTTCCAGCCTGCCGCTCCCCTTCAGCCTATAGACGTTCCAACTGGTCTCTTCTGGCGCATCGACCATGATCTCGTTGGACCATTTCCGAAGTCTGTTTTGGGGAACAAGTGGATCGCCGTAGCTGCTCACTACGCGACACGATACGCTAGCACATGGGAACCTACAACGAGTTGCGCCATTGACGTTGCAGATTTCCTCTTCACGAGGTCATACTCCAGCCGGCGCTCCCCGGTAGCTGCTGACAGATCGTGGTCGACATTTTCTTTCACATGTTGTCGACGATATCATGCGCTCGTGTTCCGCACGTCACAACCTGAACACCGCCTATCACCCGCAGACTATTGGACTTGCAGAACGCCTCAATCGCACGGTCATCGCCATGCCATCCATGTAAGTTTCAGAAGATCCCCATAATTTGCATAAACGTTTGGCTTATGTGATATTCGTATACAACTCGACCCCGCATGCTTTCCCCCATTTTTTCTCTTATTTGGCTGCCACTCCACGTTGCCTTTTGAGACACTACTTACATCGGGTAGGCGCGCTTTTACATATTATGCCCGCGACAAGCTGCTCGTGCTCAAACAGCTCATCACATCGCACGGGACGATCTCTCTGCCTTGAAGTTGACTCAAAAGGCCCGTTACAACAGCCACAACAGAACCATTCACTTCAAACCAGGGTCCTTGGTGCTTTTTATTGCGATAGCAATTATATGGACACTTCAAGCGCATTTCTGCCGTCGGCTTCGCATCGCCGTCGTCGTCGTCATCGCCGCCGTGAGGTTCCGTAGTCCAAGGGTGATAAAATCGTCGCCGCACGCCGTATGTGCGAGTGAAAGCGCGCGGGGTACGCGCGCTTTCAAGCAGAGCGAACCACGGCGGAGAGCAAATGTCACTTCTTCCTGCGCACGAAAGCCGTGGGGGTATGGGAGGGAAAGAGGGAGGGAGGGGGGAGGCAACGCTCTGCTGCGTAACCAAATACGTATCTTGAAACCGGGCGCAAGGGGAACTGGCGACTCAATCTCCCAGGCGAAAGGTGGAAAGCGGGAAGGCAGCGCGAAGGGAGGGGGGGGGGGGAAGCTTCTCTGCCCACAACTGCGCACTTGTACTTTGCGTCGGTGCGGGCTGTAGCGCGCACTGTATATTGAAAGCGATCTCCACATGGCTCTGACCTTTGTATGCGCTGTGCTTTTGCCGCTCAGTTTCTGTTGAGGCGATACACCGCTCGCTGCGGCGGCCCCGCTTGCGAACGCCAGCGTTTTGACAGTGGTTGTCTGCGGTCATCGAGTGTGATCTATCCATGTTTACTTGTGCGCGCTGACACTTCAGTTTCAGTAAGCGAATGTGTTCAATTTTATGCAGCCGATAAAACTAATATGCCTACTCCGTATTTCTCTCTACTAATTTGCTATCGCAATTGATGCTTCACCTTTCGGGCGAAACTACAACATTTTTAGACGGCTTGGTGTCACATCAGCCTGTCTTCAAAACTTCTTTTCTGCTATTTTTTCGCCAGCTCACCGAGCTCGCATACGAGATCACCCCATTTAATGGTCGCTCGTCATCTTCAGGGCCATCCACCGATGCCGTGCATATGTCCCGTCTCAAGCTGTATGTATCAGCCTACAACATTTCTCTTGTGTAAGCGCGGAGACGGTATTCCTATCGCGGGGGGTCATATGTTACAGGCAATTCCTGCATTTTGAAGAAAGCACTCAACAGGACGACGAAGATGACGATCGAAAAAGCACTTTGGTGGTGGTTGTTATTCTGCCATCCTGGCTGTGGCTTCTCCGTATATATTTC
This sequence comes from Dermacentor silvarum, assembly GCF_013339745.2. Classification (NCBI taxonomy): domain Eukaryota; kingdom Metazoa; phylum Arthropoda; class Arachnida; order Ixodida; family Ixodidae; genus Dermacentor; species Dermacentor silvarum. The sequence goes on from NC_051162.1 coordinate 100,123,320, forward strand.
ATAAATATAATTTTCTCCGCTGTTTATCTACGTCACAGTATTAAATCGCAACAAGGCGTAGAATCAATCTTACTTAACCTCCAAGCTAAATCACCTCGAGGACCAAACAACATACCCTAGGCTTTTCTGCAGATGTATGGTAAAGCACTAGCCCCTATTTTAAACGTCATTTTGTCTTGGTGATTTTCGGCTGCTCTTCGTACAGACTGGCTTATTACAGGTTTCGTCCCTGCCCAATGCACGTGCTCCTCGTCACCATGACTTGCACAAAGTTTCTGTACTGTAAGAGAAATAACGACCATTATTCAAAATTTTTCTAGTGCGCTTATTAAGAGTAGCAAAATTGACGTATTATTTCTGGAAGTTGAGAAAGCATTTAACATTGTACCAAAATTGAATCAATTAACCTTCCAGCTTATATTTTTAATTGGGTGACAGCGTATGATTAATCACAAGCAATTCGTTTCGATGAATCGTTACTCCTCTAATGAACTGTCAGTAACGTCCGGAGTGCCTGATGGCAGTGTGCTGGGGCTTTAATTTTGTATATACTTTATTAGATCGTTAAAGAAATTTCTCGCCATCTTTAAGTTACACTATTTATTAACGACAAGCGTTGTTTAATGAGGTTGCTTCCGGCGAAGGTCCATTATTTCTTGCCTGTGACATTCAAAACAATTTTTCCTGGTGCAGTGCGGGAAGTATAAAACTCAACTTAAGTAAAACTGTCTATTTTGGCGATAACGATGAAACTATTAGAATGTCTATTGTGCGTAGGCTCGGTTCCGATCCGCTCACAAACGTGAGACAACGAAGGCAAGTGACCTCAGCAGCAATGATCCGCCGTGGTTGCTCAGTGGTTATGGTGTTGGGCTGCTGAGCACGAGGTCGCGGGATCGAATGCCGGCCACGGTGGCCGCATTCCGATGGGGGCGAAATGCGAAAACACCCGTGTACTTAGATTTAGGTGCACGTTAAAGAACCTCAGGTGGTCCAAATTTCCGGAGTCCCCCACTACGGCATGCCTCATAATCAGAACTGGTTTTGGCACGTAAAACACCATAATTTCATTTCAATTTCATTTTTCAGCAGCAATGGTCAAATTTCGAATGTATGCTACTCGTTTTTCAGAGAACAAGCCACAGCGTGCTCCCCGTTACTCTAGATTAGTGCCTTATACTTTTCTTAACGAGCGGAAACTAGATAATGCATGTATTGCGTGGAAACCCGATAAAAAAACAACATTTTTCTAATGCATAATGCAACTTAAATAGGTTGGATTTATTTTTCTCTAAATATCGACAAAGTGTCCATTCCATTAGCCAGGGCTTCCTTGTAGCAAGCAGCCATTAGCCAAGTGATTATTCCATTAGTCATTCCATTCGAACGGCCCGTGACCGGTGGTTGTTTCGACATTGACAGCTGCTCCAAAGTCTGAAAGCTTCCTCAGAAAGCTTCCGCTAATCCTTCACCTGTAAGTGAGATTTTTCCACAAACATTACACTAGTGCGCTTCTTCCTGGGCTTTCTTAACTGCAGCAATACGTTCATACCAAGTCGCCCGATGTAGCGTCGACGAATCAGAAGGCTGATGAATGCGACAATCGCGCGAGGAGGGCGTGACGCTCTTATTGGCTGGACCCTGTAACACGCCAAAAAGTGCACCAAAGCTTTCTAGACTTAGACCAGGCGCGCCAGGGTTCAGACAGCGTTGGCATGTAGAGATTTCATCAGTTATCCCTCTCCAAACTATAATATCGAAATACGTGCATCGTATAAAGCAGATTTCCTTTATCCCGTGGACTCGTTCCCAATGCTCTGCAGTATCAAAAATACAAGTATCTCAGATACTACCTTACCATACCCTTTTCGTATCTTGTACCTGTATCATGTTACACTAGAAAAGTCGCGTATTGGTATGTGTGGTTTCGATATTTCTTAATAAGTAGCGTTTCTCCTTAAGGGTCTCTGGAGCACTTTTCTAACTATTCATCGAATGCACTCACTATTAAAGGACGACGTCGCACGAATATCATGCCGCAAGACGTTTTCCAATCCTTGAACTATAGGTGTTGTTATCGCCCCGTACGCTGCTTTCCCTCTCTTGTCGTTTCCGCTAGCGAGCTCGATGCCACGCGGCGAAGTCTAGATGCCAAAGCCTCGCGGAAAAGTTGACTGTCGTGGCCCGAAAGCGCCAGGTCACGAACCACCGTGGCGGCCGCGGTAGTCTGCGCTACACAGCACGCCGCTAGTATCTCGAAGGTTACGCCGAGAAGATGCAGATACATGCAGTGCAAAGAAGAAATTATCTTTCTGTCTTCTTGAGATCGCAAACATATATATTTTTCATTTATTATCAATTATATGAATTCTTCCGGCACATTTTTGCCGTCGGGGTCGCCGTAGGGTTCCGTATAAAGTCCACGGGCGATAACATCGTCTCCGCGTGCCTTATGCTGTACGTGCGGGTGAAAGCTTGTGAGGGTGAGCCGGCGATCGCCGCTCAGCGTTCTACTCGGCGTGGCCTGAGGGACCGCGCGCGCACGCCGGGCCGGAAGACTTCGCAAAGACTCGGGGAGAAGGGTAGGGAGGAGGCCGGGCGTGGTCTACGCTTTGTGCTCCCACCCGGGCGCCTGTATCTTAAAAACCATCTGTGACGGTGGCAGAGTTCACCCTGCGCTGTTTTCGAGGCTGAGTTGACGTTGATGCAAGCGACGGCACGAAGGTCAATTCGCTCATTGCTGCTGCCGCGCTTACTAACTACGGTGTTTTGACAGCGAGTTTCCGCGGTCATCGAGTGAGTTGCCTTCATGTTTGCTTGTGCGCGTGGGACACCATGCTTGTTAATTTAATTAGTATGCTTATGTTTATTGGTTTAGACGGCAGGTACGACAACCAACCTTACTTTGTGTACCTGTCCGCAATTTGCTATCACAATCGCGTTTCGGGCTTAACTGCGACATTTTAACGGGAAATTAGCTATTATATATTGCAGCAGGCTCCACATAATTAGAAAGCCGAATACGCGCCATACCGGGACATGTACCAGTGCACCGGGCCGGCCGGAGAATTCGTCTTCGTCTTTATAATTGGCGCCTGTTGCAAGGTGTGTCAATGTTACTGAGAATTCTCTCGCCATCACGAAATCCTCCAATAAAGATGGTGGGTCCAGCTGCTTTGGATGAAGCTGCATGACGATGTTGCGGAAACGAGAGCAAGAGGCGTAGATCTTCGTGACAATGTAAAATCAAGGAGCGTGTTTTTGCAATAAAATCATTAGCGGTGCGTACCGTTTGACGTCTAGTTTTCGTCTCCACTTTATGTAGCGCATGGTTTGAACATTAAGATGATGTGGCGTGCTTTTCGTTTCTAAATACTGTTAGTGCATATGACACGTGGGATTCTGTTCACCACAGAATATGGTAATTACCTACCGAACCGTAATTAGGGATAATTACGTATGAAAACTGTTGTAGAAACGCGTAGTGAAATAGGACGCTGAAATGATTTATTATAAGGGCGCAGAGCAGTGCCTCATGACAATGATAAATGTAGCATGAAGGAATCGCTTATGCAAGTGTATCTCGATATATCTGTTTGAGGTCTTGCCAGCTTCATATATTTTAGCGGAATGTAGAAAAAGTACTTTGCAATACCACCGAAAAAATACTTACGTGGCATTCGAGGTATTTCTGAAGGCCGAAAATAAGGTCGTGTCCGCTATTGTAAACACGCACCGAGTCTTCGAGCAATAGTAGGAAAAAAAGCGTCTTAAAATACAAATGGCGAGTATCGTATCCTATACTGTTTATCTCCTATTATTTTGTACCTGCATCTGCAATACTTCGCGCCTCCGTATCCTGTACCTGCATCATGATACATTTTCAAGGTATCTTTGCGCAGCCCATGTCGTCCCTGAGCTTCTTCTGGCTGCGGCTGCAGACTTGGTCGACGGCGGTCATGTGTTTCGGTATCCTAGAACGCACAGCGAGGCGTGGTTCAGGAGAGAATCATTACAGAACGTTACAGAGGAGCCAATCTATTCCTCTTCCTTCTATCTATGCATACCCGTTTCTTTTTCACAGCGAAGCTGTTAGGGGCTCAGTCTCCGATGGTCGTGTCCGCGTGTAGAAAATCTCTCATTGGCCGTATGCTGTATGTGCGAGTGAGAGCAGGCGAGGGACACGCGCTTTCACGGTGAGCGAACGTGCGGCGTAGAGCAAGTGCGAATTCTTCCGTCGCGCAAAAGGCCGTGGGAAAACGGGTGGGAGGGAGGGAGGGAGGGAGGGGAGGCGACGCTTAGCTGCGGCACCAAATGCGTATCTTGCGACCGGGCGCAAGGGGAACTGGCGACTCAATCACCCACGCGAAAGGAGGAAAGAGGGAAGGCAGCGCTGGAGGGAGGGAGTGCGGCTTTTGCTCTGCGAGCCATTAACTGCGTACAGCGGTGAGCACTGTTAGGGTGAACACGCGAGCGCGTGGCCGACGGCACTGTCAGCGCCCCGTTACGGTCATCACTGGAAACATTGCGCATGCGCATCACGCCTTCCGCGAAATAATTGTTCCACCGCGCGCATGACGTCATGAATGCACTTGTTCGTCGTCTGCTAGCCGCATTTTTGTTTTCTAAGCCCATGCATCCTGTATTTTAAGATTTCTTTAAACATCTGTGCTTGAACAGAACAAGACAAAAAAACTTGTATATCTATGGGGGCGTGTCTATTCGTTCCCTTCAAAGTTGTTGTGCATGCAACGCCGTATATAAAACAACCAAACATCTTTCGCAGCCGTTCATTCTGTCGCCAGATCGTATTATGGCTAGGGTTCCCGATGATGAACGGCGCTCAATTGTCGATCTTTCCCTGAAAGGTTATTCCCAGCGGTATATTGGCGCTTTAGTTAATAGGCCCCTGAAGACTGTGAACAGGATAATTCAAGCCTACAAGTATGAAGGTCGCATTCAGGATGCACCCCGCGCGCCCCGCCCTAAAGCTACCACAGACGATGAAGACGCCCTCATAGTTGCAGCTGCTGTTCGTAACCCTTTCTTGCCAGCCCCAGCAATACGCGAGGACTTGGATTTGGACGCTTCGGACACCACTGTTCGACGTCGCCTGCGTACTGCGGGCCTTCGCAGTCGCGTCGCAGCGCAGAAGCCACTACTAACGGCGGCAAACAAGGACGCACGACGGCAGTTCGCTGAGCTGCACGAAGCATGGACATCAGAAGAGTGGGGTCGCGTCATCTTTTCGGATGAGTCGACGTTTTCGACGCGACAAGACCAAAGATTGCGTGTTTGGAGACTACCAGGCACACGGTGAGGCAAACTTCCTGCTTTGAAAAGCAATTGTTTTAGTTAACGTCACAATGCCACGCAGGAACGACCCGGACAACGTGCAAGGTGTTTCTGCCAGTGGGAGATCGAGTGTGAGCGTGTGGGGTGCTGTTTCAAGATATGGTTCAGGGCCCCTGCAACGTATACGTGGACACTTATCGTCGGAACAATACTGCAACATTTTGAACAATGTGCTGTTGCCATATGCGAGCAGTTTATTCCCAGACGGTGATTACCTGTTCCAACAGGACCGGTCACCGATACACACGGCGCGGGCTGTCAAGGAGTTCCAGGCGGAGCAGCACATGCAGCTACTGGAATGGCCTCCGAAAGGAGCGGACCTGAATGTGATAGAAAACGTGTGGGGCCGTCTGAAAGCTTCTTTGGCAAGGAAGCCCCTTTATTCCGCCACTTCGGACCAGTTGTGGGCGCAAGTCAGCAACGAGTGGGAGAGGCTGAAAGCCGATCGGGAATATGTTCGATCACTTTACGACTCGTTACCGTCCAGAATAGCTGCAGTCGTTGCTGTAAGTGGTCACATGACTCGCTATTAGATTTGCTCATGTTTTTATATTTTGTCTCATGTTCTTGTTTAACTTGAATTGCAAAAGTGCAATTTTCTTGAATAAAAAGTTTAATAATTATCCCTCTTACACTCACTTTTTTCCTTCACGCGCCAATCTTCAATCCAGATGGACCTTGAAATGCAGAAGGTCAGCTCAGCGAACAAAAAATGCGGCTAGCAGACGACGAACAAGCGTATCGATGACGTGATGCGCGCGGTGGAAAGAGTGTTTCGCAAAGCACATGCTGCGCATGTGCAATGTTTCCAACGATGGCTGTTACGCGGCGCTGATAGTGCCGTCGGCCACGCGCTCGCGTGTTCACCCTAACAGTGCTCACCGCTGTACTTGTACTTTGTGCGGCGGCGGGCGGTCGCGCGCTCCGTATCTTGAAAGCGGTCTGCAACACGGCTTCTACCATTGTCGCCGCTCAGTTTTCGTTGAAGCGATAGACCGCATGAATTTTCGCTCGCTGCTGCCGGTGCGCTTGCTCACGCCAGCGTTTTGACAGCGGTTGTGTGCGGTCATCGAGTGTTATATATTCATGTTTGCGTGTGCGCGCTGACACCAGCCTATTCAGTTAGTAAGCCAATGTGTCCAAGTCTTTACAGCCGATAAAACTAATATCCTTACTCCATAGAGCTCGCTACTAATTTGCTATCGCAATTGATGCTTCGCCTTTCGGGCGATACTGCGTCTTTTTTGTTTCGCACTTTTATATTTCAGTCTGCGAAGATTTAACACAAAATGCATTCGCTGCCGGTGTTTTGTTTCATGACATTTGTTTATGGGCTGTCATTCTCAAAATTCTGAGTAGCTGAGTAGCACGTTGTGGTTTTGTTGATAGCTCAACTTTGTTTTCAGCCAAGTGTGCTGTACGTGAACCCATACAACGCCAAAACAGCTCCAGTGTGATTTTTGATTGAATATAGTGTAGTTACCATCACATCAATTATTTCTGAAATTATAAATTTTGGTCAGTTTTCTATCAGGCCTCATTGAACCTGCATTGAATCTGGATGCTGTCCAGCCAATAAGAAATTTGAAATTAACACTAACCCTAACTGACAGTTAAAATTAACGCTAACACATGGCAATGGTATACACAAAGGCATGGATAATTGTACTTCCGAGCATGGGAGATCCACTGGCTGAATTGGTAGCAAAGATCTTTCCGTATGATTTTATACAAGTTACAAGAAAAGCGTTGTGCCGAGGCTTCGTAAGGAAGCATCGGCACTGCTCAAGCATGAGGCTGCTGCGAAGTGTTCTGGACAGCATGCACGCATGCGCTCATGCACACCGCCAATGTCAGAGGTTACCTCTGAGCGCCTGTCTTTAGCGCCAGCCACTATGTTATCATAATTTTGGCACATTTTCATGTTTAACGTTGTACTCGATGTTCGCTATAATCCGCGGAACGCTTGGAACAGCGAAGCTGGGCGACCGTAGCCCAGCATTTCCCGGAAGTGCGCGCGAACTTTTCATCTTATTACTAATGATGATGATAATTTCTTTTCGCGCGTCTCGGACTTACCGCCGTCAGTGCGCGTTGCATAGCACAGCTTGCAACACCCACACCGCGTTCCAATGCCGACAACGCGTTGCAGCAGACCGGCTCCGGGAATGAGTCTCTCTCTTTCTCGCTCTCATAGCGCGCAAAGCCTCTTCACCTCGCAGAGCACGAGCGTGCGAACGCGCCAGCTGTGGACGAAGACGACGACGCTCGAGCGCAATCATATGGTTTCCATAAATGCATGTTCTCTAAGCGTGGCTCTATGGGCATCCTGCATTGTTCAGAAGGCGCTACGCGTTTTCATTTTATTGCGATAGCAAATATATGGACACTCCGAAGCAGATTTCTGCCGTCGCCGTCGCCGTGAGGTTCTGTATGACGTCAATGGAGATGAAATCGTCTCCGCGCGCCGCCGAACGCTGTATGTGCGAGTGAAAGGGCGCGAGGGACGCGCGCTTTCACGGGGAGTGAACGCACGGCGGAGAACAAACGCGCGTTCGGCGCCGTGCTCCCTTAAAGGCTGCAGAATTAAGCGTCGCTTTCCTTCTTTACAATCACCATATATGTAGAGCAAACGCGACTTCTTCAGACACGCGAAAGGCCGTGGGGGGGGAGGGGGGGAGACTTCAAAGAAGGTGGCAAAAACTTCCGACGCTGCTCGACGAGTGTCCCGTTCTGATCTCATCGAAAACCTCCGGGCCGCCCCCAGAGGCTCCTGCAACAGTCACCAACGCCGCGCGCGTTTTGTGCGTACGCGGGCAAAACGCCGACGGCGTCGACAACAGTTCTGTGTGCTGCCGGTGCGGCTGCATGTCCAAGTTTGAACAGCTGATAAAACTACTATCCTTATTCCGTATAGCTCTCTACAAATTTGCTATCGCAATTGATGCTTCGCCTTTCGGGTGAAACTGCGACAACTTTTTCACCCCAGCGTCGCCGACACCGGCCGCTAGAGAGGTGATGAAAATGATGCGCCATTCCAAACGTTAGCGGTCACTTTTCATCGCTCGTCTAAGTGGTATGCCCTGCACATGCGCACTTTCGACGTTTTCGCAACTCGGACAATCTTGCCTCGTGATAAGCGATCGAAAGTGTCACAGCGAATGTTTACTGCATCTCTCCAGTTTTGCTTCCACCCCTCGCTAGGCTGTCTGTTCTGGCGCTGCTGTCTACTCTGCAATAAAGTCCCTATATACGAAAAGTACCGCCATCCTTTGAAAAACGCCGCTTCTCGCTCTCCTGTATCTCCGATTGGACGATGATAGCGCGCGCTTTTCACTTCTTTATATTTTCTTTTTTTCCGCCTCAGAGCCATGTTGAAAGTCCTATGCGCAGCCGCAGTCGCCGGCGGCGGCGGCGGCGCGCGCCCGGCCTGAAAGCTTCAACGTGGACTTTCTAGGTGCGCCACCGTCGACTTGGCTTTCGCAAGCGAAAAGTAAAGAAAAAAGCAAGCGCTTTAGGAGAGGAGGCGGCGGAGGAAAGAGTAGATGGCGGTACTTTTCTTATATAGGGATTTTACTCTGCAAAGCTTCAGTGCAGGGCGCCTATAGCGTCGTGGTTACGACGCTATAGGCTTGAGACCAGCCAAGCATCGAACCCCCGCGCGTACACGGGCTCGAATCCCGCCTCGGCAAGAAAGCTTATTTTATTTTATTCTATCATAGTTTCTTGATACACACCACGAACTACAAATACGTCTGGCTTAAACAGCTTCGCTGTTTATAGACCGTTTCACTGTTTACAAACATAGGCCCAACACGGCTTCCGGCTTTGCCCTCTGACGTAGCTGCTAAATGTAACTGGCAAAGAAGCAACCATGCGTTAAAACATAGAAGAGTGATAAGGCACGTGACCGGAAGTTTCTTGGGGGCGGCACGCTCGCTGCTGTTATCGCGAGCATGAAACCGTCTATATCTTTTTATATTGTGCGACGTTATCTTATATTTGTGAAGTGCTGCTCGCAAACCCTTGCTTGAAGGCGAGTCGCTTCATGATATGACATTCGAAATAATGCGCCAAGACAAACGCCGCCTTTTTGCGTTCGCGCGCAAAGTTTGTGCTTTCGTGCGTTTTACCCCTGCATCGCAACTTCTGAACGGTGCACTATTATTCCACTGGAGGTACCGAATAATATCCGCATATAAGTGCAGGGAGATTCTACATATTCGAAATTCATTGCTCACGCGCTATCGTTGCGTAGTGGATGATTCTTTACGCTGGTGAGCACACGGAGTAGATTCGATCCCAGCTGCGTCGGCCATAATCCGAAGTAGGCGGATTGAAAATGTACCCTGCTTTATGTGCACGTTCAAGAACGTCAGATGCTCAGTATTAATCCCGAGCACTACACTACGTCGTCCTTTGTAGCCCCGCGTGTCTGTGCATTCATTCATGCACTGCTACATTCTCACATGAATGTTTGTACAGTAACAGATCGCCAACTCACACTATTCGCCGTCATAACAATGATGCATCGAAAAAAACTTATCTCTCGTAACCATGCTGAGTGACATCTTGTTAGCTACTTCAGTGCCAGCTACTGCTCTACTCTACTTTATTCACCGACATTTCTTTACAACGTTCCAAGAAAATTTATTTGGCCAGACTGCACGAAAAAATTATTCGGTGCTCCATCGCGATAGTAAATACGCTTTTCTGCTTGTATACGGTAACGTCCACCGCACTTATGTTAGCGATAGCCGCGCTTACGCCCGCTTGATCTCTCCTGCAGTAAGTCTGAGTGCACTTAATTGGTGTATGCCCAGCAGTGGTCAGCATCTACATCGATTAGATAAGAAAGTTAAATGCTGAACGTTTCGCTTCGAGCAACAGCGCAAACGAATGGCTGGAGATATGACCCCTTTTCAACAAGTTGCTACAAAACTATAAACCAAAACATCGATGTTCTGAACCAGGAGCGGGACAAAAGCAAATCTACGTCAAGTGGACGCTCATGGGCGATTAGCTAGAAAATAATTATTCAAATGGAAACCCGCCGCCAAACATTACTGAAACAAGAACATCGTGAGCTGTAGGCTCAAGCCAATTAGCAAATACACAAGAAAACAAAAGAAGGAGAGAGTAGTCCTTATTTATTTCAGGGCTGGAAAATATACAGTTCTACGCGTTCGAATTCCTGCCTTGTAATACGCCAAATGTACAAGGGCGCTCGGATCACTTCGACAAGGCGTAATGAGCTCAGAAAGTTGTGAGCATCCTTTACATGTACTATAAAGCTTTCGCCAAAGCTTTGTGTTGTTCAGTCAGCAAGTGTGGCAATTTTCGTAGAATTAGTGGGTGTCTGCGCTGAACTGACTTCATGCGGCAGCATGGCAAACAAACCCAGCGGAGGCAGGGTGAGGCAAGCTATAAAACCGTCAGCACGTCGCCAAACATGGCTGCGCGATCGCGAGCGTGGCGATAGGTGCTTACGTACACTTTTAGCTCAAAAGTAAGCTGTTTCGTCCAAGAGAAAAAGTTTATGAGCCCAGGCATATGCGAACAGGGCGGGGAGCATACACGCGCTGGCAATTTTTAAAATGGACGATATGTTTTCAAGGATGTGCCAAATCTGCTTTCCGGCATGATCTGTTGAACAGTAAGTCAGTGACAAAGAAGCTTAAAATCTCTGGTAGTGCATTTATTTGTGAAACCTAATTCCCTGGGCGGAAGTCATTAAATGTGGTTGTTATAACTAACGTTGATACCCATTATTCAGGCTCTTGTTACTCTCCTTCTTAATCCTTTCTCGTTTTCTTGTGGACATGACAGAGTCTGCAACGTAAGCAAGGAGCACACATTATTGGAACTGCGGCAGGTGCCGTAAACAGCAACACTTGGATTTTATTGCGATAGCAATTATATGGACACTCAAAAGCAGATTTCTGCCGTCGGCGTCGCCGTCGCCGTCGGCGTCGCCGTCGCCGTCGCCGTCGCCGTCGCCGTCGCCGTGAGGTTCCGTATGACGTCAATGAAGATGAAATCGTGGCCGCGCGCCGCCGAACGCTGTATGTGCGAGTGAAAGGGCGCGAGGGACGCGCTCTTTTCTTGAAACACCGAAGCTGTAAAAATGACTCCTGAAAATCCTGCTACTGCGCGAGCGATATACGCGAGGAATTACAGTGAGTTGAGCCGTTGTTGCACAAATTTACTGAAACTGAATCGCAATTTATGATACACTATGTGGAAATTTATATTGGTGTACTCTACTTTAGCATTGGCAATACAAAATACTTATTCGTGTGTGTGTCGTAAAGTAATGTGTAAAGTTATGTGTGTCGTAAAGTAATTAATGAAAAATTTATTTGCTGAATTTTTGGAAATTAATTGAATATTTGTTTTGATTTTTCGTGTCACTAATGTCCGCCTGATGGAATAACCCAGGTCAATTATAAGAATTATGCCACCTGCCACAGGCGATTTATAAAATTTCCGTAAAGTTTAATTTTGAACACCCTGTGTAATGGTAACCTTGAGACACGGGTAGAGGGCCCACAATGTCGAGATGAACATGGTCGTAACGACGCCCGGGTGTAAGGAAGGCTTGGGGAGGCGTCTAGGTATGACGGGAGACCTTTGCCGTCTGGCAGGGCAGACACGTGCTTGTCCAAGCACGCACATCACTGTTAATTCCAGGCGAGACATAGCGCTGGGTGATGAGGCGCTGAGTAGCCAGAATGCCTGTGTGACATATGTCGTGAAGAGAGGGGAAAACGGTGCGACGTAATGAAGCCGGAACAAAAGGGTGAGGTAGGTCTTCTGGGTCATGAGGCGCAATGCTAAAGAGACAGCGGAGCTGATGGGCACCTAGCTTGTCCTGGCTTTTGGGCTAGGCTAAGCACTACCAAGTCATCCCCAGCATTTTTCGGACTTTATTGATTATTGATCGATTATGAACTAGCTATGAATTGTAAAAGTACTGAAAGTTGGGCGAGTTGGTAACTATTCATCTTGAAACTGCAGCGCGCTCGTTTCTCGTTTCCTCGTTTCTTGTGTGCGCGCTGCAGTTTCAATATGAACTAGCTGTTGATTGACTAACGATTGGCTATCGTAAGGTATTGGCCATGTGTTTGGGCTAGGCTAAGCTCTACCAAGTCATCCCCAGCTTTTACCGGAATTTATTGATTATTTGTCGATTATCGATTAGCTATTGATTGGATATCAATTGGCTATCACAAGGTATTGGCCACGTATTTCGGCTAGGCTAAGCACTACAAGTCATCCCAAGAATTTTCCGGAATTTATTGATAATTGATCAATTATAGATTAGCTACTGATTGGCTATCTATGACTGACTAAGCCTAAGTAGTCCGAACCATGCCTAGCTAGACTAACCAGGCTCTGCTTAGCTAGTTCACAGGGGTATGTGCCATTGCGCTTGGGCCCTTTCTGCGCTACCGCCAGGATCAGCCCACATTTGCTGGGAATGACACACGGACTACCGGTCGGCTAAAACAGCTCCGCTGTTAAAAACCTTTTTCCAGGCAACCACAGCACCAAATTTGAGGAGGTTTCGTGCATTTAAAAGAGAGTTAAAATCTAGTGACCGTGTTGTAAGCATGGTAAGAAACTGACCTAAGGTACAAAGAAATATAAGGGACTTGTACACCTTGAATCTTGTAACAGCTGTTACGTCTCACACGAATAAGAAGCGAATAAGAAGCGATTCTCTCACACCGGAGCCGAAGTACGTGCGCGGGGTAAGCCCCGCCTCATTTCTTGTGGCGTTGCCCCTTCCGCATTGAATACTCAGTAATGGTGTGTGACAAAATACGCGTCGCGAACAGGATTGTGTGCGTGGGACTGAGGCTCTATGGCTCTAAGGCGCTGTTCTGAGAGGGAAGTAGCGCAGCGTTTGCTTTCACATTTCAGTTCTTTTCGCGGCGCACAGAGACGTAATACTTTCCACACAGGATTGTCTGTGCGTCATTTATACTCTACACTTGTTTGATAACAATTGACAAACCCGGTGTAGGGGACCTTTCATGAAAACTAATGGTCTTTTGCGTAAGCCGATCCTTTGTCCCTGAAAGTTAGCGGTCTTTCTTGCACTAGTCCTTATACAGGCGTGATATCTAATTATTGCTTTAAAACTTTAAAAATATTTGTTTGCGTTTGACTATTTGATATTCGATTCGATATACGATAGTTACTATTAAAATTTAATACCGATCCGAAAAAGAAATTACAGTCTCCCACCTCTATAACACATATACATTGTGCAACATGGGAAGAACGTATTGCTTACTGGAATTGTCCCTCCATGCTATTTAGTTGAGTCGGATGAATACCCCGACGGCTGAAGGTGCAACCCAACCTATTGGCGAAAAAAGCATACATGACTTTGAATTACACTACGACAATTTATGCATGAAATGTGTTAAATGTTCTCATCGCGCAAGTAATTATCAGCGAATTTCTGTAGTTTTGTAACAGAATTAGTGCGTTTATAACGGTTAACAGCCTTTTGTGTTCGAATTTCTCGACGCCCACATGGACGTGTTTAAATGTGCGACCCCTTTGGGACACGACATCCTTGTTTGTGGTAGCGGCTTTCTTAAAGCGCCTGCGACGAAACCCGCTTTTCAACCTCCTCCACCGACTTTGTACTTCCCGACCGATTGATCTTTACCTGCCATCTGGTGTATGTAGCAGGAAGCGCTTTGCTAAATCAAGAATTAAGAGGAACGCCTGCGTGTTCTACGGCGCGCTAAGGAACTCGTATCCCATATTAACTCCCTTATAAGGAAAAATACAATAGTATGCGATGTCACTGCTACCACTTTGCTCCGTAAGAGCTAAAGTACAGGCGGGAACCAGTGCTTTGTAATCCTTGTTGCCTTCGCAAATATACGCACGTGTAGACGAAATTTTGGTCGTTCCAGGAAGCGCGTGGCAAAAGTGCTGGAAAGATTTGAATGTTTCGGTTGACGCTCTGCTTGAGTCCATTCTGAATGGATATGTGTCGTAAGCTGAACTATCCGGTGACCAATCGGCAGGTCATTGTCCCGCTTCATTGGTGAGTTGTAGGTGGGCGCTACAAGTTCTACTTGCTATGGTTTTTAAATTTTGATGCCTTTTCAGGTCACAGCAGCGATGGGTGAGCTTGCAGGATTAGTCGATGCAGCATGCACAGACAAGGACCACAGTGCCGACGAAAATAAGGAGGTGCCCCCGAAGAAGAAAAAATAAGCCGGGAAATTGACTTCAACGGCTTTTAAGACGAAGAACACGGCTTGCTCCTACCATCCACATGGTGGATCTACTCTAACTAAACCGTTGCAGTATTTTCAGTCGTATTTTTGTCATGATGCGTTCGTTGACCTAACAACATGCACACATATCTACGTGCTCCAGGCGACTAGAGGAGAAATGAACTCTACCAAGGAAGCAATGAAGGTTTTCTTTTCCACATGGGCAAGATGAATTGTTTCCTGTTGAATGATGCTTTCGTCATTATCATTTGAGAAGAACAGTAACACATATATTTATATAAACTGCATTTACCAAGGTTCAAAAAATTTTGCCACATGTGCGTGTTGCAAATTGCGAAGATACATATTTTCTTAGAATATGAATTTTTTGCAACCTCAAAACATTTCTATCAGAACAATGCAAGGATGGTTACGGCTGCCTACTTCATTACGAATAACATTATTTATAAATAATAAGTTGGGCAGTAAAGAAATATTATGGGATATTCTTACGTTTTATGCTCTAAAATTTTGGAGTTTTTGTTTCAAGTCAATATAGTGTGTAAAGTCTCATACTTACACACTTGACGTTGCTACGAGAGTGCTGGTGAGGTCTTTAGATGTAAGGTATTGTCTGACGACGGCGGCACTTGGTGATGTAGTGCAGAATGTGTTCCAAGTAGCCTTGTCTGTAGGAAAACAACAAAAAAAGATCTGCCGATTCCTCAGATTCTGAGAATCAAAGTTTCCCGAAGCATTTATCAGATATATGACTGTCCAGGAGCGTTTGGGGTTCTTCAAAGAGCTATCACAAGAACCAACGTGCTTGTGCAAAATTAGAATTAAACCATTGGGTTTTGAGTGCCAAAACCACGATCTGATTACGAGGCATGCCGTAGTGGGGGACTCCGGAAACTTGGGCCACCTGGGGTTCTTTAACGTGCACCTAAATCTAAGTACATAGGTGTTTTTCGCATTTCGCCCCCCATCGAAATGCGGCCGCCATGGCCGGGATTCGATCCCGCGACCTCGTGCTCAGCAGCCCAACACCATAGCCACTGAGCAACCACGGTGGGTTACTTGTGTAAAGGAGGCAATTGTGTTTATGACGTGAGCTTGTGTGTGACGCCAGAAGCAAGATGACGGTGACTACGATAATGTGAGGGTAATGGCATGATGACAGACTTGTTTTTGTTTAGACGAAGAAACAGTATAACCTGTTTTGTTTTTTTCGACCGGCGACGTTACTACCTGCACCGATCCTGAAGGCGGTAAAATGTCGGACAGTTTATTTTTACGGTTGTCAATTATAAGGAAAGTACTGGAGAATACGGCCAATCCCGAATGTTGTATGCGCTGTCGCTGCCCCATTTCGGAGGTCATGGACGTGGAAAAAAAGTGTGTTGACTTCCATCTGAAAAATGGCATCGCAACATTCAGCTCAAGAAACATTGAATAGTCACGTGCCGCAGTCTGTTACATGGAAATTGACGGAAATGTCAGCTGAAATCCACCCACCTAGACTTATCAGCGTCCAACCAAACAACTGATCTCAATAGTAACGACAAAAGAGCGCCTATACTTTGTCCTCGGCGTTAGATGAGGCTAAACTATGACTGAGTTTACCATTGATTTATTTCTGTCACGATGGAGAGCAAGTATCACGGGTGATTTAGGATCGAAGTGGGCAGTCTGAGGGCTGCCATTTTGTTGCGCAAACACGGTCTATGGCGGAGCACACGAGAAAATTATACAGGAGAGCGCTAAACACCGCGCACGCGCATTTGTGGCAGCCGGGATACGGTAATACTCACAGTATATGGTAAAGCCGTTTATTTTGCCCACGCCCTCCGGTGGCATACCGAGGCCGCTCATGGCTGCCAGACGTTGAAGGCGAAACCGAAACTCGCTAAAGCGAAACTGTGTGCTCCCACAGCTTATTATACCGGTCGCGTATTGGTTGGTGAGCTACCTAGTTCTTTTCTTCCATTGTGAATCAATGTTTTTCCTGTACAGATATCTGCACACTCTCCCAGCCCATTTACTTTGTCCTGCAGTGGGCATAAGTGTTAGCTGATAATGATGGTATATTCCTCAGTCGTTGTGCATAATCTATTTTACTATGAGCTTCCCTCACTTCAAAGCTTATCTCGCCTGTATCACCCTGCACAGCTTCATTTGTAGTCTTCTCGTGAACGCTCAATGCGAGGAGTCCCACTGACCTTTGGTTGCCACCGAGTCCTGAATGCAATTGCTACATGTCGAGACACCTTGCAGAATATCCTCCTGAGGCCCAGAGTGAATTTAGGTTCCCGGAGTTTTGTTAAACTTTCAGAAATGCGTTTTTGGGGTGCTTATGTGAAAAGTGTTACGTTGTTTTGCTGTTAGATGCGTTGTTTGAACTTAGCACAATGTCCAATGTATTGGACATTGGGCCTCTAGGGGGTCATTTTTCCGTCAACAGACGGAATGGCGTAGTTGAGGCACGTGACCGATACAAAGGATTTTGCAACAAAAATAAACTTTTGTTCCGGCTAATACAAATATGAAAGCACAAACCAACTGTGTCAAACATGATCCAAGCTTATGAATCTCTTTGATTAGGAGGAGTGGGCTTTCTCAAAGCATCGTCGCTTCTTTGTGATGCAATCGAAAAGTTGACACTTCATTTTAAAAAAAACTTGGTTTTCATGCTGCAACCTTCCATTCTGCAGTGAACAGCATTCGGAGCGTCGGAAAGTCGTGGCAAATGACCGATATTTAACGCGATAGCGTTAAGGGCCCTGTGTAGCAGAAAATCCGGCGTTGGCAACCGGCGTGTGATGTCGGCGGGTGGCGGAGAAAATCATCCCCAACCACGCAGGTACTCCGAATATATTTAGGTAGATGTATATGCCAAGCCTTATGCGGTATGCCAAGCCTAATGATATGCGGTATATGCGGGTTATATTGCCACACCATTCTAACATTAATGTTGCTCATACCTTGTCTTGCATTCTTGGCAAAGCTATTCCTTGAAATTTTGAGAATGACAATCCACAAACTAATCTCATCAAACAAAACACCCACAGCGCATGCCTTTTATGTTAAATCTTCTTAGACTGAAATATTAAAAGTACGAAACGAAAAACTGTGAGCCCTCCCACTGGGGTGGAGATGGAAAACCAGCGAAGCTGTACTATGGTGGGATAATGTATTCCCAATTATGACTATTAAGATGTGATGGTGTAATTGGTTATTTGAACTATTAAAAAATGAGAAATATGTATGCTCCAGTGGTTTTCATTTATTTAGTGACCACAGGGACCATGGCTTTATGGTCGCTACGGTACACCGCCATAGGGTGCACGCAAAGCTTGGCATGTTCTTCATAAACACGTAACCAACGCGCGCGCGTTTGGTGCGAACGCGCGCACCTTGATGACGTCGTCGTTTTTTCCTCATACTTCGACGTTCACGTTAAGCGCCTTTCGACAGTATCAGAGGCCATCAAGACATCTGGGCTTACCCTGAAGCCGGAGAAATGCCGCTTCGCTTATTAAGAACTCCTGTTCCTGGGCCATGTCGTGAGCAAGTGAGGAGTCTTTCCCGATTCACAGAAAACCGCTGCCATTGAAACTTTCCACAGCCCATCGACAAGAAGGCAGTGCGCTGGTTGCTCCGTTTGTGTCTCTAATATGGGCGCTTTGACAAGAATTTCTCTCCCATCGTCGGGCCTGTGACTCTTCTCTCGAAATCCGACTTATAGTTTAGGTAGGAAACACAGCATGTAGTGGCATTTGAGGCATTAAGACGACGCCTGCAGTCACCAACAGTACACGTCCACTTTGACGACGACGCCGATAACGAAATCCACACCGACAGTAGCAGCATAGGCCTCGGCGCATCCTTGACCGCGGCAAATCCGCAATCGAAAGGGTGATATCGTACGCTAGCCGGTCACTGTCGAAAGCGGAATCGAATTATTCAACGACGGGAAATGAATGCTTGCGTAATCTGGGCTACCACGAAATTTCGCCATTACCTATATGGCAGGCCATTGAAAGTCGTAAGCCAGTTTCAAGTATCCTTCAAGACGCTTATCACGGTGGAGCCACCGACTGCAAGAATTCGATATCACGGTGATACTACTATCACGGTGATACTATGAGTAATCTGTAGTGATAGTAATCTGTAGTGAGTAATCTGTAGTGACAGTAATCTGTAGTGATATCACGGTGATACTACTATCACGGTGATACTATGAGTAATCTGTGATAATACTATCACGGTGATACTAGGTTGGACAAACACACTACTGCCGGCTGCTTATCACGCGGCCCCATTGACCAGCCCCCAGAAGACGACCAGAACGACGACTCTTTCCAAGGGACAATAAGTGCCGATGACTTCGCCGAATAGCAGCGAGCAAACTCGGACCTAAGAAGCCTCGTCGAGTTCCTGGAAGAGAAGACTGACTTTGTCCCAAACGTATTTAGATGCGGATTGTCTTCTCGCCAGACCGCGCCAACTATCTTCTGGTTGTGCCTTGAGCACTGCGGACAGACGTTCTCCATGGCCTTCATGATGACGCAATGGAAGGGCATCTTGGACTTTCCCTTACGGTCGCAAGGATTCAGTTGAAGTGTTACTGGCCACGCTTGAATGCCGACGTCGCCTATTACACCAAGACGTTCCGAGACTGCCAGCGACGCAAGACACCACCGGCAAGGCAAGCAGGATCGCTGCCATTTTCTTCCGCGCTGCCATACTCTTCTTTACGCCAGCGTTGTGACAGCGAGTTCTCGCACTCATCTCCTGAGATCTGTGCATGTGTGTGTTTGCGCGCGCGATGCCTGTGAATATAATGTTCACTGCAATTTATACGGCCTGTAAAAATAAGCACCATACTGCGTGTAATTGTCTAATACTATTCGTTTGCACGCTTTGGTTATTTTATTTATAATACAGGAAATAACCTTATGCATAAATGATGACTGATAATATCAACGAATATCCGAATGTTTCTGGCTGTTCTTTTTATTAAACGCAGCGTGAGCGTTAACGCGTACATCGGTGCAGTAAAAATATTTCGGTAGCGTTTGATGTTTTATGACGTAATTCAGTAGAGAACAACGCCCTTAACGAGAACATCTACAGCGGTAGTATAGGTGACAGCACGTGCCTCTCGATGAGCTACCGACCACATGCATGCGATTTCCGAGCGGCGGCGACGAGCGACAGGTTTGGCCGTCGCTCTCGCTTGTCGCATCGCCGGTTTTGGGCCAGCTGGGAAACTTCAGCTAGAAACCACGCGGAAGTCCACACGGCGACTTCCGCCTGGGATAGCGTGATTGCGCAGCAACATGGCAGTAACCAAGAAATTTTTGGATTTTACATACCAGAACCACGATCTGATTATGAGGCATGCCGTATTGGGGGACTTCGGATTAACTTTGGCCACCTGGGGTTCTTTATGCACGGTACACGGGCGTTTCAGCGCAACACCACAGCCGCTAAGCCACACGGGCGTGTCATGGCATGGCAGCAACCATTCAGCGCAGGTCTGCCTGCTTTAATCTGAATTTGCTCTTGCTACTTGCTCTCTGCCGTGACAGCAAAAAATAAATACAGAAATCAGCGATCGCTTCGTCTCATCTCAAGCTGAGGCTTTAGTATCGGCGTTGTCTTTTCTATTACTGAGATGGTAATGGCCTGGTAGTGGCTCTCGGTAGTGCCTCAGGCTTAAAAGCACCAATACAAACAACTGGGGCGATTTTCTGTAAGAGTCTACCTAGTGGACTGTCCATTTCGCCATTTCGGTGACCGTTGATTCGCTGCTGCTTGACGTGCAGGAAGGTGCCAGCCAGTCTCCTTCACGTCAAGCAGCAGCGAATCAACGGTCGCCGAAATGGATGGTCCACTAGGTAGACTCTTACAGAATACCGCCCCAGTTGTTTGTATTGGTGCTTTTAAGCCTGTGGCACTACCGAGAGCCACTACCAGGTGGCAGAGGCCGGCAGGGCTGCGCGCATGCGCCGCAGTGGGAGAGGGGGCATGCACACGCACCCGGCTAGGGTGCCTCGATGCCCTTCCTCGCCCACCGCTCCCCTTCCACTGGGAAGTAGCGTTTGCACTCCGCCGTGCGTTCGCTCCCTATGAAAGCGTGCGTCCCTCCTCCTCGCGCGCTTTTAGTAGTAGTGATTTTATTGAAGAAGAAAGTGACGCTTATTTCTGCTGCCCAATAGAGAACATGGCGCAGCGTCAGGGGAAGGGGAAAAAGGAGATAAAGATGTTGAAAGGAAGGGAAGAGAAGAAGAAGCAGCAAGAGTCTCATCCGACCATGGAGGAGGCTGGTGATGGAGGCAGTGGCTTGCTAGGGACGAGCGCTTAGCGATGGGCGGAGATTCTGTTCAGTTCACAAACTCCAAAAGGCTATGGAGAGCTCGGAGGTGTGGAGGCGACGGGAACAGGAGGTCGCTGGTTGTCGCAGCAGGTAGACCCTGTTGTCTGTAGGCAGTGATGACCCTTGAGCGGTCCTGTGCCAGCGCTGGGCAAGCATAGAGAAGGTGCTCGAGGGTGTCGGGGTCGCCACAACGTTCGCAGGCCGGTGATGTGGAGCGTCCCTTGGCGTGCAGCCGCGCCGCCGTCCAGACACAGCCCGTGCGCAGTCGAAGCAACGTTGCGCGTTCCCTCCTGGTAAGACCACACTCTGGAAGTGGCCTGGGACCGTTGCCATTTGCCACTCTGGCATCCGGGTGGACGATTGTGAGCAGTTTTTCAGGCGCTGCCTTGAAAAATCTGAGGAAGCGACTGCTCGTGTGAGCGGCACTTCAGGATGGTGGGCGGTTTTGGCGAGGGTATCCGCTGCCTCATTACCGGCTATTCCCACATGGGAAGGCAGCCAATGAAATGAGATGGTGACCCCCGCGGCAGCCAATGCCGAGAACTTCGAGCTGAGCAGGACCCCCGTAAGCCTGGATCGGCGGTGGTTGATTAGGCTCTGGAGCGCTGGCTTCGAGTCGCAGAGCACTGCCACCGGTTGCCCAGGAGAGTCCTCAGCCAGGACATCGGTGGCTAGGTGGAGCCCCGCTAGTTCTGCCGCGGTGGAGCTCGCGGCAAAGGGGATCCGACATTGTCTGTGGACCACCCTAGCCGGGATGGTGCAGGCTGCAGCGGCCGATCCGTTCGCCAGGACTGATCCATCTGTGTAGACCAGCAGACTTCCTTCCAGATCCTCGTGGAGTTTGCAGGCTGCAGCCTGTTGCATTGCTGCAGCTGGTGTGTGTCGTTTATGCGGTCCACTGAGCGAGAGGTGGACGTCCGCTGGTCGATGGTGTGGTGGAGGCAGCACGATTGTCACAGGAGGGTCCGTGATCATCTGCTTGTACAGCTGGCACAGACCTCCCATCCGTGAGGACGGCTGGCTGTGGAGTCTAGCCAGCAGGTCTCCGCCATCCGGAGCACGATGAAGGCGGTCAATGTGCCCCAGGGCGCGTTCAAGCATCCTCAGCGAGAGTGGCCATTCACCAGCCTCTGCCAGCGTTGCAGCGACCGGTGAATACTTTGGGAGCCCTAGGTAACTCCTAATAGCACCTCTGTGCAGATCCTCCAGCTGCTCTCTCCTGGCCGGTGGGAGGTTGACCAATGGAAGGGCATACAAGAGTACGGACGTTGCTGCGGCCTGGTTCAGCCGCAGCGCCCACTTTGTGTTGCAGCCACGGCCATGTTGCTGCAGCTTGCTGACAGCTCCCTGCACGCGGCGCACCTTGGTTGTGGCGGCTTTGGCTGCAGGAATCCACGTGAGCCGGTGGTCAATGGCGAGCCCCAGGTAAGTGACCATTTGCTGCCAAGGTAGGGCACGGCCAGCAATCTTCAGCTGCTTTGTGTAGCGTCGAGCTGAGGCCAGTGGATGAATCAGCATGGCCTCGGTCTTGGCTGTGGAGACGGTGAGGCCTATGCTACCAAGGAATGCGGTCACCGCATCTAGTGCCCGTTGTAGCGAGCACCGAATGGATGGCATGAACTTCCTCGGCCCCCGGGTCCAGGGTGCCACGTCGTCGGCATAAATGGAGCAGCGAACAGGGAACCGTGGGTCCGCCGGGCGAGATGCGGGTAGGCCGGCGAGAGCCATGTTGAACAGGAAAGAGCTGAGCGCCGCTTCCTGTGGGACGCCAGTCGTGATATCCCTAGGCTCGCTGAGTTCCTGTCCAACGCGCACCCGGAAGGTTCTGCTGGTCAGGAATGCGGAAATGAAGCATCTGAGGCAGCCGCTCAGGCCGAGGTGGTCTAGGCAGGCCTCGATGACCGCGTGTGGAAGTCCGTTAAAGGCACTCTTGACGTCCAGAAGCACCAACATTGCCACGTCCCCCGTGGCTTTGGCATCCTCCAGGGTGGCCACCACATCGGATATAGAGTCTGCCGTGCAGCGTTGGCACCTGAAGCCTGACTGCTGCTCCGGGAAGTACTGGAGTTGGGCCGCAATCCACTCTAGGCGTGCCAGTGCCACCCTTTCCATCGCCTTGCAGGCGGCTGAAGTGAGGGACACCGGCCTATATGAGGATAGGGCTATGGCAGGCTTCCGGGATTTCAAGATTGGTGTCACCGCTGCAACCAGCCAGCTCTCCGGGAGGAAACCAGTGCCCCAGATGGTGTTGAAACACTCGAGGAGCCGCTCCTTCTCGGCATCAGCCAAGTTGCGCAGCATTTGGAATGTGATTCTGTCAGCTCCCGGAGCACTGCGTCGCCTGGCCTGATCGAGTGCCGCCTTCAACTCGTACACGCGGATTGGTTCGCTGCACACAGTGCCTGTATTTGTGCAGCCACCCAGTCCGCATGATGGCAGGAGGATGGGATTGATAGGGCGGCTGCCTCTGGAGGTGGTGCCTGCAGGGCTGGGGGTCTGGCCGCGAACTGGTCCGCGAGAAGCTCGGCTAGGTTACCCGCGCTGATGCCCATGTGGACCGCTACGGACAACCCGCGCGCTTTCACTCGCACGTAAGTTGCGTTTGCTCTCCGCCGTGCGTTCGGTCCCCGTGAAAGCGCGCGTCCCTCACTCTCGCGCGCTTTCACTCGCACGTACAGCATACGGCCAATGAGAGTTTTTTTTTTCTATTGCCGGACGCGACCATCGAAGAGTGAGCCCTTAACAGCTTCGCTGTAATATGTGGAGCCCCACGGCAATGCCGACGTTGACGTTGACGGCAAAAATTCTATTGAAGTGAGCAAAAATTGCTATTCAACTAAATAAAGCGTTACCCAATTCATTTCTCGCGCATTATTCGAAACTTGCGCTAAGAGCTTATATCAACTTGCTTAAGCGTTTGCATGCATATGAAGTATCAAGACCAACGCACATGTCACAGTGACGGGCACCCTGTCACCTCTGTTGTTATTTTCTAACAGGTTGCGCCTGCAAGAAGAAAACATGGTTTGAATACTTGCTCTCAGAATTGCATGCACAATATAGTAAATAAATAATTTCACGGCAATTTTTTTTTCACACGTAGCATAAAACTAGCACCACTACTTCTGTAACAAAACATTTCGCTACTTCAAAACTTAAGTGTATAAAATCATGTGAAGTTGAAGCAATTTATAGGCTTTTTGATTTCAATAATACTTTACCATGATGTCGATAAGACTTTGCCGTCCCAAAAGCAAGAAAATAGTAAATATTTGTTTTCATTGCGTTAAAAAATTGTCGCTAGGATATGTTCTCATATAAAGTGGTACGCAAGAAAATAGAAGCCTCTTGGTAATTGATTTTGCATATATTTGGCCAAAGATGAGAAGCAAGTAAAGATGCAGGAATCTTCTGTGGTAAATATCGCAAACAGCCTCTCAAATCATTTTCGACTTAGCTCGTGTTGACCTGCCGGGCATTATTTGCGCAATCTAGGAACCGAAACACTGTAGTCCTATCTTTACGCTATGAGGCGGTCGGTGCTATGAAACTATACGCAATACGATACTGCACAACAGTGTACAACGCTTTGCTTGACACTGTGTGATCTTTTAGTCCAACATATGCTTAAAACATCGTGTGCTCTATATAATACTATCGGCATCTTCAGAATTGGTTATTACGCCTAGGAGAAATACTTTTGGCAAAAATATTTTATTTACTCAGTTTCTGAAAAGCTGATATTATGAAATAAAGCAACAGTGAAGTCATGTTTTCATAGCACAAATTCTAAGACTATTAGGATTTGCGAGAGATGGTTTTTTTGGGGGGCTTGCTACTGTGAAGAACCGCACGATGATTGTCGCAGTTAGCCCTGTGAAATCCACAAATAAAACCGTATTTCGCTTAGCTAGATACGATATAAATTCCATGTACTCGGAAAGTGAAGAATTCAACTGTGCACTACCCGTTCTAAATGCAAAACGAACGCGATGCTCGTGTGTCACACAGGATATTTTAGGCTGAGTAGTTATCAAGCGCTGTCCCGCATCGTTTATAAGCATGGATGTAATCGCTTTGCAACGTGGCTACTGATTTATCCACGCTAGAAACGATTGATACAGATCGACATCACCAAAAATAAACGTCCCTGACGGCACTACAAGAAAAGGGATGCTAAAACAGTTATCCAGGTCACCTTCGTGTTGTTTTAAGCAATAATACACAACTCACGAGAAAATGTTTATTTTAATATTTGACATTGACAGGTCGATATATTTTAATTGCAGTGGTTTTATCACTACATTGTAATTTTTGACATAGCCGCCCACATTCCGACGCTCTTCGAGCCACATTTTGCTGCTCAGTTATAGACATTTCTAAGCATCTCCTCGCTATGTTTGCGAAAGGCAAACCGCAATCTACAAAGTAAACGCGTGAAGCTTCTCGATCACATTATGGAATTTAGGCAGTTCAATGATATCGCAAAGCTGAGAAGCTTTGCCATATCATCAAATTCACCTAGAGGGAGTGAAATTGCCGCGCTTTATTCGGTGCAGCTAAGCGCTTTTGCTGTCACTCTTTCCGCTTAATTCGTATCGCGAAAAACGCTTTCCCGGACTCCCGGCGGTTGCTGCACCCGAAACCGCAGCACCCGGGCATTTCCTTTCCAGGTTTCAGTGACTTTATCAATTTCAGACGAGTCGCGCCACCTTGTGGCGTCGTATGAAAACGTCGGGATGGCGGCGTTTTTAAACTTCGGGATCGTAAAAAAACGTGTGCACCACACAGTGCTTTTCGCTGGACGTTATGTTAGCTTCTTCATTTACGTGACGTAGCTCACCCTGATGGTCACGTGAGCACGTCAGCACTAGTGAGCGCGCTGCGATTGTCGTATCCGTCTTTAATAATATTAAAAAAAAAACGTAGTGTCTCCTAGATTGTGTGTAGGTTCTTTCTCTGTGCGTTAGCGCCCATCTCTTCGTAGCGTCCCGCCCCCTTGTGGCGCCCACTGAGATCTCCGGAGTTTTCGTATAACGTGATGTAGCTTCTCCCCCGGCGGCCACGCGTGTGTCGCGCTATAGTACGCGCTCCGCGATTGCGCAGCCGGATTCTAAAATAAAATAAAACAGTCTCTCTTCTACAATCCTGTGTGTGTGTGCCTTTGTAAGTGAAGTTTGCGTTTAGCGCCATGGTACATCTCTCCGGAGCGTAGCGCCACCTTGCGGTGTCGGCTGAAACGTACATGGCGATGATGATGATTTATTGGCATCCCCTTTGAAACGGGGTGGAGACATATGGTCACCTAGCCTGCTTGATTTAATCAGGTATACTATACACGTTGTTTATCTAGCATTTTTATACCTCTCATTATTTTTCTTTTTGAAAAATTTACCTTGTACCTCTACCAATGATTTTAAGAGATCAGGTCGTATCCATCTTCTCCCTGCTTTTTTTGCACCAGTACTCTAATCGTCTCTTGCTTATCTCTACGGCTGATCTGTTTATGTTTCCTTCCACTTTGAAACCAAGCGCTTCTGGGAGTTGCACGTTACCTACGGTTCTCGCTGGGTGGATCCCGTCGCATTCCATTAGGATGTGCTGAGTGGTCTCTGGATCTTTACTGCAGCATACACATGTCTCATCTAGTTCCTAATATTTGTTCCGGTATGCTTTGGTCCTTAGGCATACGGCTCGAGCCTCAAATAGAAAACATCGCTCCAAATAGCAAACATCGCTTCAAAGCGTAGCGCCACCTTGTGGCGCCCACTGAAATCTCCGGGTTTTCGTGGAGAAAAGGGGATGGGCGCGGCGGCGGCGGAAGGAGACCGCGGGCGATCAGCGGGGTGCGGACGCCAAGCTTAAGTTTGGTGCCCGCCAGGACCGGGAATAGGAAAGAAATACGAACCGTCCAT
The DNA here is from genome assembly GCF_013339745.2 of Dermacentor silvarum. Taxonomy (NCBI): domain Eukaryota; kingdom Metazoa; phylum Arthropoda; class Arachnida; order Ixodida; family Ixodidae; genus Dermacentor; species Dermacentor silvarum. The sequence continues at coordinate 100,150,226 of NC_051162.1, forward strand.
GTGGCCGCGATCCCGCAAACTTGGTACGTGTCACCGGATGAACGATCAGTCACCACCTAAACAGCTTCGCTCGTCATCCACCTTCACAGAGTGGAATGGCACGGAATGTTTATGCTGCATAATTGTTCATGTGCGACCCAATCTGTACAGGTTCTTTCGAGAAGGAGACTTTTCGCAGTTTTCTAACGTAGCGTAGCGTTTTCGCAGTCTTCTAACGTAACAGGCAGGCGAAGTGGACTGGACCCGAAAAATGTTTACCAATCGTAGGACTAATGGCAAAAAAAGAACAGAATCAAAATGGCATAGGTTTAGGTTATCACACTGTGGGTTAAGAAATTTCCTGGCGCAAGGTGTAGTCGGCTGACGGGAGACAGTGCTTATTTGAGCTCACTGAGAGGGGTCTCAGCCCCCCAGTGGTATAAAATAGGTGGATTTTATTAGCAATAACATGTACTGCCGAATCTAGTCCAACGCGTGTAGATTTCTTATGCCTGGTGTTTTACGTCCCCTTAGTGTGAATGTTTACGTTTATGGTACGACACCTTAATCAAATAACATGAATGGCATATCTTTTGTAATCGTCTTGGGTTATTTAGACCTTTTTTTTTCAAGGGAGATGATTGACCGAATTACTTAGGTTTACTTGTGGAACTTTTTAGTGGTCTTAGGGCAGAAGGCGTATTTGCAAAGTTGTAGAGTGCGCTCCGAAACATCCACTGAAGTTGTTTCCATGACGTTATTTTTTACGCGGATCTTTTTTCAGCGTTCTGAATTAGGCCGGCAGATAATTTTGCACATTTAGGAGTAAGTAATGAACCCACTAGTTCCACAGCAAAAAAAAAAAAAAAAATTGTCCGCGCTCGTCCCGTGTTCTCCTTTGTCCTTTATGTTACCAACTACCTCGCGCCCAAACCCTTCTGAGTCTGAGTAACTCGTGACGACTACCAAGAATGTGCTATTGGTCTCATCGCTTTTGGGTAGGCCATTTGATTTTTCAAATTTATTTAAAGATACGTAAAGCCCCCCCGGTAGACATAGCTTACAGTAAATGCAAAGGGCAGCTTCTGTATAGAGGTGAAGTTAAAATGTAGTGAATAAGTAAAATGAGGGGGATTTTTTTTCAACAGCACTGCTTATCAAGTAAAATATTTTTACTCACTTTGTGAAGTAGTATACAATAGCGTCAAGCCTTACTGCTTGGCTGTGGTTTGTTTTTATGAGCTTCTCCAGCGTAGCCGAAGCATCCCGTGAGCCCTTCATACGGGGGAATACAACTCCGATGCTGTCGTTCTGTGAATTATAATGTATTTGTAAATTGCAGACGTGTTGAACTTCTAAAGCAAAACCACCATCTGATTGCATTTTCAATAGGCTACTGTTTAGCATGGACGTTCAAGTGTAGAGGATTGGGCGGGCTAATTCATGGCAACAACCAGACGATGGAAGACATGGACTCAGGATCACGTGTCCCCTCCTCCCGCGCTGTGCTCGTTTTGCCATGAATGTTCTTCATCTTGTCAGTACGTACAACAATGCTTAAGTTTGTGTTACGCATTGAGAGTTTTCGTTATACCAAGGGGAAAATTTGTATTTAGCAGGTTTAACTGCGATTGACAACACATGGTGTGTATTCTCTGCGTGGTTTCATGTGGGATATCGTTTACTGCGGCTTTACAATTGAAGTTTTTTTTTCTCAGTTTGTTAATCTTACCTGAACTATATTTTTGACTTGGAAGTTGATCATTACTGACATGTTATGGAAAAAATCCTGGACCTAGAAATAAATGTAGAAAAATATGCAATATTTGTGGCGTTAGCAATATGATTGATTGTTTTCACTCTTGTGCATGGAAAAGCTGAAGAAGAAAGAACAAATTGTGAGGCGTTTCCTTTAGTTCTACACATACACGTGTAGTTTATTAAAACTAGTCGCGTGGTACGCCCCTTTTAATAAGTAAGGCCAACGGTGCTTTTTACTTTAACTCTACCAACAAAACGTTTTCTTCTTTGTCCTGTGTTCCCACTCCTTTCTATATTTTTGAGTATGCGCCAGCTTTCCATAGAGAGTGTATTTCGGAGCTACTCTATTAACCTACTCATTCATGTACAAGGACAGCATAAAATACCCATACACGCGTATGACCCATATACGCGTATGACAACTGACTGCTGCGATTTCTTAATTACTGGTTCTCTTGAATCGCACTCAATGGTGTTGCATTCCTGCAGGCCGCAGAGCTTGCCGGACACAACGCAAACGATTCACAATCCGCTCTCTTTAGTGACTTCGAAATCCGCGATCTTGCCGCGTGCTTTTAGCTTGGTGATGGCGGAGCAGTGACATTTGCCCTGTCGCCACGTTTGTGGGGCGCAAGAGCACTCTGGTCCTCCGAAGGCTGCGGATTGTACTCGCGTGCCACCGACAAGCTGAAGATCTCGATCGCGCCCTCCTTCCCGGTGACGTTCTCCGCAGCCCCCAACCTCTGTTGACACGTCCGCCGTCGGAGACCTCTTTGTCATTCTGCTCGACGAACTCTTCCACTCTATGGAGTCTACCAGGTCGACTTACTTCTACCGCATGGGGTGTGAGATAAAGCGGCGTCTATACGGTCCGCTATGGCTAGTGGTCACGGAAGAGCGTCGTCAGCAAGTCCTGTCGTCCGGATGACAGCTTGTTAAAATATGGTGGTAATGTCATTGCACTCTCTGGAATGGAGCGGATGGGGCGACGCGCAGACCCACCCCACGTGCGCTTAAAGATGGTTCGACTGCTGACCGGCGCTAGGGTCCACGCCTGACTAACCGTGGACCAGAGACCCGACACGGAAGCGACTTAAAAAGAAAGAACAACGCAGTAGTTTATAATAGATTGCGCTGACGAAAATTGAGAATATGATAAACAAAACACATACAGACGTGTAAGGCATAGCTGGAACCGAAAGTTTACACCGTCGAGGTACCCTCACGCGACGGGTACAACAAAGCCCACGAGGTGAGAATTTGCGGTCATTACGAGATAATACAAAATAATGAAGTAAATTAAAAAAAAAGCATGTACATGGAAATAAGTGCCAGACACACTGCGCTGACAGAGTATACAGAAGACTATGCTATGATTACCTAACATAAGATTAGACGCAATTAAAAATGAACAAAGTCGCAGTTCCGCCCGAAAGGCGTATCATTGATTGCAATAGCAAATTAGTGGACAGCTGTACGAAGTAAGGATGTTAGTTTTATCGGCCGTATAATGTCGTGCACAATCGCTTACTAACTAAATTAACAAGCACGGTGTCACTCGCGCCCAGATAAACAGGAACAAATGTCGCTCGATGACTGCATAAACTCGCTGTCAAAATGCTGCACTCAGGAAGCTCAGCAGCAGCAGCGATCGAATTGACCTTCGTGCTGTCTTTCGCTTCAACGCCAACTAAATGTCGAAAGCACAGCGCATACTGAGCTACTGGCACTGAACGTACTTTGTCCACGTCGCAGATTGCTTTCAAGATGAGGCCCGCACAGGCGCGAACTTGGCACGTCACAGATTGCTGTTAAGATACGCGCCCACGCGGCCTCGCCGTAAGCAGCAGCCGCCGCCGGAGAGCAGTGGCCAACACGTCTGTGCTGCAGTTGACATGCTAGGTTAATCAGACATTATACTAAGAATGGTTTGGTTCCTGAACAAAATTTTGTGCCGACAGTACACTGTAATGAGCTCAATTTCGGTGCGTTCATCAAGTTACCTTATCCTCAAATAGATAGGGCCGAATCGTTTTTATTGATGTTTTCCTGCTCATTATTTTGACTGTATGGCACGCAGAGTGTCTTCACACGAAGACTGTCTCTACTGAGAAAGATGCAACAGCAGCGAGAAAAAAAACAAAAAAAACACATGTTCCTGTTCTTGTGGACGAATCAAGCGCTGTAGTCACAATGGAGATGGCGGCGGCAGAGTCAGAGATGTATTGCAAATTCCGAATTTTGTGCTAGACAGAAATGCCTACAATTACAAGATGTTTATATCCTGTGTCACTTGACGTCGGAGCGGCCGTAATTTTAGTCATGATATTTCTCTGTAGCTTTATTCTTTCAGTTATTGGCTTTGGGCAGCTTAAACGGCGTGATTTACAACAATGACTGGGTCATGTACTTCTTAAAAGTCATCTTCGAAGACAGCTGCAAGCATTATGTTCACCGTTTGCCATGGTATATCTTGGTGGAAGAGTTCGTAAGTCTTGAATTAGTGTTTTATATCAGCCTGAATTATAAGAAGTTGTTGTCTATAAAGCATATGATTTTCTCCGATGACGCACTGTAAACTTCTAGACCTTGGTAAAAGCGATCTTGTCGTTATGTACGCAGGGCGTCATACATCACAGCACTTCCTCCTTACTGTCAAGCTTTAAAGAATACACGGGATGAGCCGCATGACTCTTATTGAATAGTATTTATTGAGACAGCTATGCATCGAAGTGAAAATAAAGTTTCTGTTTTGTTTTCATTGTTGCTATCATGGCTGTGTGCTGAGGCAGGAAATCTCTTCGGATCTACAGCAGTCGATGAACTCAAACAGCGGATCCCTATTTCATAAGAAACACCGTTTCCTATGAAAGAGGATCAGTACGTCATATATATATATATATATATATATATATATATAGGAAAATCAGAAGCACAACTTCGCGGTTATCTTAGGTTTATTATAACCGCGAAGTTGTGCTTCTGATTTTCCTAAATACGCTTGGCCCATTGAAACATCCAGTTACTACTATATATATATATATATATATATATATATATATATATATATAGTTTTTAAAGTTTCTATATATAGAAAACGAAAGTGAAACGTGTCTTCACAGAAGCTGTTGCATGTTTGCTTCGTGAACTTACGTGAGTTCACGTGAACTCACGGACACCTCGTCCCCTAGGGACGAGGGTGTCATAGGCTAATCGGACGTGAAAGACAAACCATATGCAGAAACTATGTCGTTGCCTCAGCAGAAGGCCTACACCGCCTACACCAGGCTAGACCGTGTTGGAGCCTCCGCTGCGCTGAGACGGGGCGCCATACTGGTGCAGCTCATCATTTGGAAAGTTCGTCGTAGCACTCTCTGATAAGCGAGGCATGCTAACAAATATTTGTCCTCTTTTTGTACAACGGTATTCATTAAGGGGGTAAAACTGAGCATGTTGATAAGCTTTTATGCATGAACTTCAGTGCGTAAAATAGACGTGGCCGAAAAGAAAAATGCGTAGCAGTAAGGCTGCGGTCAAGTGAACGTTTATTTTGAGTTGTGTGTCAGTTGTCTGTCAAACGCTCGCGAAAATGTATAGTTCATGAAAAGCACCTTTTGTGAGAAACAATATAGCGAGTGACTGTTACATAATGTTGTAGAAAAGTTCACAGTCGCTAAAGAGTAAGTAGGGCATAAGCATAGTGCAGGGAAAGCATACAGTGGTCCGCTGCATTCAGTGATATTAACAATCTGGTTTTCTTTGCCCTTTGGCAATTCTAATTACAGACTATGCTACCGACAGTGGTCCATGTAACAGCGCCTCACATCTACAGACACAAGGAGCAATCTTTGGTGAATGCAGGCCACGATGTAGAAATCATTCATTTGACCACGGAGAATTTATAGCGTGTCTTCATGCTGTTATTGCTCATCTACAACTTGAAAACTCTAAGCTCCACTACTGCGTTTCTATAAACACTGATCCTCATTCAAGAACTGCTCCTACCTCAAGAACAAGTTTCCTGTGGGCTTCTTTCAGATAGGTTGAAGTGTTTCCTGGCACTTTTTCAGAAAAAGTGAATTGTCTAATCGATACGTGTGCTGAACAAATGCATACAAGCTTTTGATTGCCGACAATTGCTTCGAAGACAATTAAATGTCCCAATAATTTCTTGCTTTATTCATAAAAAGTGTAAGTCTTCATTTTTTTCTTAATATATTGAGCCAAAGTACTATATATTTTCAAAAAGAAACAGCATGAAAAATACACTACGCTTTTTCCTTTAAATTAGGCCCTTCCAAACAATTTAAATATTTTATTACCACTCATAGATGTACTTGAAGTTGCGTATCTGCAGGTTGTATATTTTAGGCTTTTATTAAAGTCCTCTAAAAAGGTTTTTTTTCTTTCCCCGACAATTAAATTTCTTTCGTACCTGGGCAAAAGGCTTGAGAGCATATTCACTTGTATATGTCACGTTTCTGCGTCTGCCATATAAATCGACCATTGTATCTATAGTCCATAGGCGACTACATGCGTATATGTAATATAGACTTTATTAACGTGTATAAAAATGCCACGTACAATATCAGCGGTGCCTCATACCGATGGGGCCCGAGTGAAAACCGGCCGCTTATAGTTAGTCGACAGGCATGAAAAAATGTCAGGTGGTGCGAGATAATCTAAAGGGCGCCACTAAAGCGTATTTCAAAGCAACTATGTTTTTTTATGAGCTTAAAACCCTCCAGTATTCATCCCGACTGGGTCCTCGATGGGTGGGATATTTTTAAAGAATAAAGAAGTGTTAAGTATGTTTTCCTTTCTTGATGAGACCTAATAAACAAAACATACGAGCTTACCTTTTGAAACAGCGTTTTGAACTTTTTGGGGAGACTATTTCGTGCTTTTTTGGTGCTGCCATTCGATGAGATTTGTGCATTTACTTGTGATTTATAGGAGGAGTCATGAAGAATATATATATCAGCTGTGATGCCACGCCCGATTTCTTGTGGTCTCTTGGCAACTGAAAGATTCATTTGGGCCTTTATTTAATTTCCCTCGTATTGACACGTTTTCAAGTTTTCTCAAGCTCCGTAGGTGCGGCGTAGAAAGTGTGACATCATTTGAACATCGCTGTAGTAACAGTTTGTGGGTATGTACACCGTGTTCCGAGTGAATGGTGTGTGTTACTGCGGAAAACAGCGTGGCTGCCAAATCCTATTTGTTTGTTTATTATTTCCAGAAACATCGGTATCTTTTGAGCAGCTGCATATAAATCCATGCATGTGCAGGGAAATCAGAAGTATAATCTCGAGTCACAATACCATGAATGCATTGTTTGCAGCCTTTAACATTGACGTAAGTCCCAAAAGAAACATGAAATAGGGCATCTTGTTTTAATTCGTTAGCACAAGGCGTGTCAAAGTGGCAAATATATATATATATATATATATATATATATATATATATATATATATATATATACGACCACTTGCATGCTGAATTCACCGGTGAAACACGTGGGATAAATACAAAGCACAGTAAAGCATACAAATGCGCTGCATGTGCTAAAACAGACCCAACGCGATAAACCCGACGCATTTTGCTCAATTTGCCTTGGAAACTATTCCTATGTTTCACGTATTAACGAAGCGTTATGTCAGAAAGGTAGTCGTGACATAAGCTATTGCACTTTGAACATATACACGCGTATGATCTTTGTAAGTACTTCAAATTCGCGAAATATTCACGAAAAAAAATAACAGGGATTCTTCTCTCAATATTTAGCGCTGTTGCAAGTATAGAGGCCAAACAATAACCACAAAGCCCACAACAAAACGCTACTGCGCTTTTGCTTCAACAATGCGTAAATGTGGCGGAGAAAAATATTCAGTGGTTTATGGCCGCACTGCAAATCATCAGCAGTGCGTAAGTATGTTAGATGTGGCATTCCGTTAAACAACATATTTAATATACCAGCATGTGGGATGGCGCGTTCTCATGGTGCTATATACAGAGGAAATGGGAACAAACGAAAGTATATCGATTTTTATCGCCTTGAAACTTAGTTTGCCTTGCCCATCCTTCCGACCATTTGGTTGCGCTGATGATGACTTCTGTCGTCATTGATGTTTCTTCTGTATATTCGGCTGGTCCCTATCACATTCTGCCTCGGAATGCAACCATGCGGAGTGCGCTTTCGATCGGAGCCAGCAAAAGCGTGACCAAGCCGAACGTGCAGCCACTTGTCAGAGTAATTCGAGGCCAGAAGAGTAAATACTCAGTGCGTCTGTGGTTCTAAAGAAAAAAGGCAGGCACACACCGACGAATCGTGGTGGCAGAGGCCATGCAAACAACGGACGCTGCAGGAGTCACGTGACCGGAACTCCGACAAACATCAGTCGCACTGACAGGTCGAACGTGAAAGTGCCTCCGAACGGTCTAAACGAACCAGCCGAATGTGTGCCTAGCACTCTATTTCGACCAGCCGAATGTAACTCGCACCGCTAGAGCACTCTGGAGCGCGCGAAAACGACAAGCCGAATGTACCATTATTCAGGCAGCCTTGTCATCCAAATCTTCGAATTCGCCATATGGTGAACAAAAATAGTGGTTCGTCCGCAACCACCTCAAGTGGGATCTGAACCGATCTCCCTACAACAATTTGCACCCGAGAGTCCGGGACGCTAACCACTGCACCATCGTGCAATTTTTTATTGCATAGAAATATTGTGAGTAACGCAGGGAAAACGCTATTTAAATTAAATTTGCACAGACACACGCACATAAAAGCATACAATGCTCTAAAGTCCATAGAAAATTTATAGATTGGGCAAACAAACACAAATACCCAGAAGCGAAAGCCACTCAGAAATGAAAGGTGTTTACTATGATACGCACTTGAGCAACTTCTTCTCAGAAGACAAATGTAGTGCGCATATAGCGCTGAGAAATCACATAAATGTTTAAGCTTCACATAATCTCTGAGAGCGGTCACAACTATGCTTTCATTTCGAAGGCTGAACTAGCAATACTGTAACGGATGAGTATGACACAATGTGGATCTGAGATAAGTCGTTCTTGACAAGACGGCGGAGTGTTGGCATGCGATTCTTAGTTGTCATGTTTGTGAAAACAATGTTGCAGACACCAAAGAGGCACACATGACAATGATGAGGCCTCAATTATGCCACATACACACAAGGAAGCATGCGCCAGCAATCGGGCGCTTGGTGGAAATCAACGTCGAATGCATTGGCGGCGTCACTGCAGACAATGACGACGCCACATAGTTTCTTTATATAGCAGATCCGGTGGTTCGCAGCAGCCAAATGAACAGTGTAGCAGCATTGCAAGTGTACAAAGACATACCTGAAATTTCGCGGGTGTGACTGCCTGACAGAAATTGCACAAGTAGGTTTGGCATCCGTGTTGAATATTTCGGACCTTTAAAAACACAACTCATGAAGCTTCAAAAGCAGCAAGCTTTTAACATTACAATCGCCTGATCACTGCAAGCATTGATGTACACCAGCACTCAGTTTCAGAAATGACATAAAGAAGCTTTATCTTTATTTTGAGGTAATCTCAAACAAATAGCGCACTTACGGCACCACAGATATGTAGGCTAAGGGTCTCAGAGTGAATGATGGAAACAGAAAAATATTTGTTCTTCACCACGTGGAATATTACACTGACCGCAAGGAAACTTCACTATATCAGGGTCCTTCAATACTTTTCTCCTGGTCATGAAACTCCCGCGTAACGCTATGCGAGAGCTTCATATAGCGCCCGCAGTTGCGGCGCCGCGGCGCTCGCATCGCTAGAAGGGCGACGGGGAAGGCGGCCGCTGCCGCCGGAAAGCGGAGTGTCGGCGCGGCGTGCTGTTGTGCGTGGTTGTTTTTTGTTTCGTCTGAACGTGTCTCGCCATGTAGCGACATCGACACTTCGTAATTCACCATAGCAGTGATGCCTAACACTTGCTGTGCGCCAGGTCGCGCTCCGGATACAAGGGCGTCGACGAAAAAGTCTCCTTATTCTGTTTGCCAGCGAACCCGGAACTACGCGACAGGTGGAAGCTTAGTAATCCCGCGACAAGAAACTGCCTGGTTCTCGTTTGAATCGAAGTACTTTCGCTTGTGCGAAAAACATTTTGATGCCAGAGATATTCGTGCGGACGTGTGTACAGTGAATGGAAGCATTGTGTCATTGCCACGCGATCGACCCAAACTGGTAGCAGACGCCATGCCGAGGATTTCCTAGGCGTACCTGTGTACTTGTCGTTCGCATGCACCGACACGGCGCCCACCTACAAAAAGGCGGCGAGCGGTATCTTCAAACTGCGCTTAAGACGAAGTTGCGGCCGGCTCAACTCCAGACGTCACCGATGCAGTCGAAGAAGAAATTCACGGTTAGTCTGGTACACACCTTTGGAGTATGCTACTTGCTTACTACGCAGGCAAGCTGGCGTCACTCTCATTACGAAATTCGTTCTTGGTCACTCTTTACAGATGAAGTACGAACTGTGAATCGCCTTGGCGGTGCTGATGCAGAGTGCCTAATACAGCCCACCGTTTGCTTTGCCTCAGATCTGCAAAGGGTGAAGGCCCAACTTCACAGGGTGAGGCAACAACTTCATTCGTGTCATCGGAAGCTCGCAAAAGCGGAGGCGCAGGCAAATGAAAAACGGGGCATGCAGGAAACTATTCAGAAGCTATCGGGCCGCGAGAAGCTCATTATAGATCACTGCATCATGAAGGCAAACATGAAGTCAACGAATTCAGTGCGGTAAGCCTCCATTCCTGATGATTTTTTTTGTACAAACCGCGACAGTGTCTGTGTTTTAGAGGTTTACTTGAAGCGCGGCATTTGTAATGAACGTGCTTACTTTTTGCTTAATGATCCAAACGAAAAAGTGGTAGCGCTGACTAAAATGACGATGGGCCACGCCTACTCTTATAAATGCAAGATCTCTTTCAGGATAAAGAACCTACTGCTAATCAGGTAAACGTTTTAATAACACACACCAAAACAACTTGCAGAGTAGCTGTGCACTGCATGGAAATGTGATGGTTGTCTAGCCATTTGATGCTAATAGCATACACATCTCGTTTTAAATGCAGTGAAGATCTATTATGCTTTCTAGTGTATGAACTTTCTCACTCATGTCATTCACTGAGTGATAGAGCAAAATATTTATGTTTCAGATTGATACCCTGGTAGTTCTTTTGGGCGATATACTACTGGAGCCGGCTAAGTGCCTGCAAGATATCAATCGTCCGGAGTCAACGAAGGACTGCATTTTGGACTACCTTGGTGGCTAGGTTGCAAGAATGTTTGCTAAAATAAGCTGCAAGGACTGCCTCCAAACACTGAGGAGCACCTCCCGAGAGCCAAGTGCACTGACCGAAATAAAGACTAGGAGATTTTGTTCAAGTGCCATCAGACCAGCTGCTTTGCCTTCTGCAAATTGTGGACGAGCACATAGAAGTGTGCACCGTGGACAATACATATAGCCTGTGCCAACGTCTACATGAACATTGTTGAAGACATCCTGCTGGACGACCGTACTTCGTCGGCCAGTGTTGGCTGCGCAACACATTTTGTACGCACTACGGCTGAAGTTGTGCATTTTTTTAATTAAGTGCCGTTTGCATGTTTTTACACGCGAAATTAAGGAACAGACTATTTCGTGCTGGTGGTCGTTCATCCTGTCTAGCCAATTATTTTTCCTGGTGTTTTGTCTCATTCCCTCTATCCACCAACTTTTCTGCCAGTCTATCAAACGCAATCTTAATTTCAACCATATGTGTACTAGTGCTTGCGGCACTTTTGATTCTTGACGGTTGCTAGTAATTACTCCCTAATAATCGTACACCATGCCCTCCATTCCGCCCTTTTACTAAGTAGACACTGTCCTGCAAGGGGTAGCGTGGTTAGCACAAGTCAAAATGCTATCCGCAAAGACTTGCGCAAACTTGTTTTCTGTTAGGCAGAAAAAATAATACAAAAAATTAGGCTCTAGTTGGATTAAGAAAACTGAGTATAAAGACAAACAAGAGAAACATGCAAAAAATAATATAGTTATTCAGTTTGATCGGTAAATGTAGCCTTGAATAACCTAGTGACGATGGAAGCTCCGAGCTGGTTTCAATCTACGCTCGTATTTTTTATAAAAAGACTCGGGTGGTGTTTTCGGGTGATTATAAGTGAAACGCCAACCTTGAACTGATGGTCGCTGCGACATTAAATTTGAATGCATGAAAAAAGAATACACTCGCGCAGGTTTGAACTATGGTTAAATTTGTATGCGTAAATGCAAGAACTTTCGCTTAGAAACCGCACATATTGCCTATATCTAGCACGCGCAGTTCACAGCTGCTGCTGCAAATAGTGCCAAGATGACTTTATTCAGACGTGCCTGTTCGGCGCGCGAAATTCCCATTGGCAGCTTCGCGATGCCCCAGAATAAACAGGCAATTAACAGGAGAATAAGCGCTGCGGACTGCCAGCGCGTGGTAGGGTGCACAATGACTTCTTGCGCAAGCAATGTTAATCTGTGGGTCAGCTAAGCTTAGTCATGGCGCTCTGTATAATTTAAGCACGGTTTTAATCACCTACACAGGAATCAAGAAACGTAGGTATAGGTACGAGCACAAGCGAAATTGCAACACTTGACGGGCAGCCTTGGGTGAACCAAATATTGCTAACAATCAATGACTTGAAGAAATAAACAACTCGCATGCTAGCTTATTTGCTCAAGAGTAAGCACTGCTATGTTCAGTTAGCGGACACAGTGAAATAAAAATGTGGGCGAGGTGTTTTTTGGGGGAAACATCCACGCGAACGCGCGACTGCCCTTCCAAGATCGGTGCCCTTCTACAGACGGCGGCGCCTCTGGTGGCAGCTTTTGTCCCTAAATGAAACTTCGGCGGGAGTTTCATGACCAGAAGAAAGTATTGAAGGACCCTGACTATATCATGCACAATAAAAATGAACGATAAATGGCAATAATCATGATGCATCGAAGCTGTGTGAATCAAGTATATTAAAATGCTAAAATGTTGGAACGCCAAAAAAAGGACTTTCATAAGCTTTAAGACACTCAGCTGCGAACCAAAGTTTCCATAAGGCTACACATCTGAACGAAATGAATCTAACCGACTTTGATATGGAGTGTCTGAGAGTGCGACAGCCTGCGCAAGTATTTGAATCCCGCAAAGCGCATTACAATACAACACTGCAAGAAAGTTACAAACATGACAAATAAGATAAAGTAAAAAAAAATATTGGTCCACACCTCTTTCTTTCATTAATATCACATAATTTATAATTGCCATATATAAAATACAAATACTGGTGTTTGTCACATATATTTTTAAAATTTTGCATTTCTCTTCGGCTACACCTTCTATGTTGTTAAAAATTATATAACCGCTGGTTTTTTTTCACCCGTAGTAGTTGAGCACAATTGTTTGAGGGAAAATCAGGCAAGAAAAAAAAATAATAAAAAACATTCTTGCGGAAGCCATCTCCTGATGACTGTCGACCTTAAAGGGACACTAAAGGCAAATAATGAGACAAGCTAAATTGATAGAATAATCCTCGAAAAAGTCTAATGCATCAATAATATCGACAACAGTGCTTGAGCAGTTGATAAATTGAGCCCAATGCCCGACACCATTTGCGACACCAGCGGGATATTCAAGTAGTAGCCCGATGACCTCACGACTCCTCATTATAATTATGTCACTAGTAGCTAAGCACTCATAATAAAAATCATTGCAATGGATTGCATATTAAACAAGACAATTCTAATTATCTACTTCTATTCGATTCATCGAAAAAACAACTATTTGACGTTACACATGGCGTCAACGGGGTTCCCACGACCAAACACGTGTGCCTTCAATCATAACCAAGGCACGTGTGGAACCCATTTAAAGCTAAGACTTGATATCTCGGGTTGAAGTCTGGTTTCAACGCTACTGGCTTCGTATTGATATCATGCGTTGAATTCTGTTTTTGAACGACAGTGGCTTCGTGATGACGTACATTCATTCTGTATATAAGAGCACCTTTCCTAATAAAAATTTTCCAGTTGCTAGTACCGCTCTGTCCTGTGTCCTTGTTAAGTCTTCGTTATAGTGGTGCTTTTTCCAACGTGAAAGTTCACGAACCTGCCCAACTGTCAGCTATTCTAAAGGGTAAATGCGTTCCCATGCTAAAATACACAACTTCTTCCTCTGGCATAAATACAATGCTGTGTGTACGAGCGTCTTAGGCGTTATAGATTTAATGATTTCTCTGTCTAAAGAAGTAATTGTCAAATTCACTTGCGTTTGTCAAATTGAGGTTTAACTCACACCCAGGAATTTTGGAATTTGCCCTTTCGGTAATCTGTCGCCCATCCCGCAAATCACCAGGGTAACTCGATGGCCAGCAATAAAAATATAATATTTAAAATCTTTCGCATTTTCGGAACTTATGTCGTAGCCTCACTCCTACATTATAACAAGGGGCCTTTGTGAGGATCGAAATTCTGCTATGACTCAGCAGGGAAGTTACGACATTATGGCGTAAGTACGCGTATCCTCTGGACGTTGCTAACTGAAAGTTGCTGAAATATGGGCGGCTTTTAAAATATATTTTTTTAAATGTTGCTCATTGAGTTACACTAGTGAAATGCGGTGAAGTTCAAAAGGTGAACGAAGGGCAATGTCCAAAATTACTTGATATATGTGCAGGCAAAGGTGGCCATTTACGTTGGTCATGCGCATGTGTAGACCTACTGGTAGGAGAGCCTAAGCTTATTGTTGAATTATTAGTAAGATTGCTTCTCTTTCTCCGCGGCATTTCTCTTAAAAGAAGCGCAGATTATCTCCTTAGCGCATTTACGCAAAACGCGTACCAACCGAACAACAGCAAACTATTGATTCTATTCTACCCTGTAAATATTTTTTGGTTTAACATCATGAACTGCAGTTTAGTGAAAGCATGATTTTACACTTTTCTTGAAGGTCACATACGGGCATGGCTGATGATAGATTTACTAGACATACATTACAACGCAGTGCCAAATTGAAACTCGTCTGTTACGAAATTTGTGATTTGTGAGTACCAGTCTTTTCGATTTTCCTGAAAAAATAGCACGCTCCGAGTGATATCAAAACGAGAATTGCGGTCAATCAAACCAGAAAGCGACCGTCATCACGTTTTAGATGACTATATGGTCAATCAGCTCGAGTTTGAGAATATCATCCAGGCAATACGATTTTTAACACGTTTTATAAACAAGATTTAAAATAACATTTCAGAGAGATGTGATTAAATGAGCGCCCGTGCCATTGCCAATCGAAAGGGCAACTGCTCTTAACAGCGCTAGCTCGATCTCTACGTCACGAGACAAAGGGACACTACGATTGGTGGGATGTCTGCTGCCGAGCATCGCGACACTTGGGGAACAGGCATCGGTGATGGTGAGGGGTATAACAATGGGCCGTCCATTAACCGTTTTGACACCCGTGCTAAGGCACAGCTGGCAGGAAACCACCACGCACATGGAGTCGAAAATTGTTTATCTACTTCCGGTCTATCTACTTCCGTTGTCAGACGCGACCTCCTGGAACCTAGCCTATAAAAGCTTCGCTTTGAAAAGTAAGTGGAACAACATTGCATTTTTTTGGTGAGTATGATGGCTAACTGGTGTCACTCTGAAAATTAATTATAAGTGGATACGCCTTGAAAGCTCACCGGCTAGAATTCGTACATTTAATTATGTGCCGCAATGTAAGTAATGAAGAAATTTTTCAGTGAATTTTTTTATTTAGTAGAATATGTGTTTCGATGTCTCTTGCGAATAATGTCCACGTCATTGAATAATGTAGCTCAATGACTAGAATTAGGTGATCTCCAAAAGGCGATTTTGAAAAATTCCGGGAAAGTTAAAAATTATAATCCCGTAGTTTGATAGCTGGGCTTCCTGTCTATCATACCTATGCGTGCTGCCTCGTCATCCGTGAACTGGCGTGGAAATAATGACCGCGTATAACTATTGCTTTTGGTTTATTCTGGTTTTGGAGAAGTGTATTGATTGGAAAATGCAGAGGTCGGCCGGAAAATGGAGTATCTGGCCTGCTACTCTACGTAAGAGAAGCAGAAAAGGGGAAAGAAAGGGTAAGCTGCTCATTATAACCGTTAGCGGTCTCTTGTTTACACGTACAAACTTAAACAATAACTACATTTTCGAGTTTATCGTGCGAGAACCACAAGGTGATTTTGAGTCACGTACAGTGGGAGGTTTAGGTTTAATTTTAACCACCTGGGTTTTCTTTAACGTCTACACGAGGTGCAATGCTTAAAGAATAAATTATGAGTCGCTTTACTAAAGTGACATGTCTAAATTTATTGTGTTGCTATATGCTTATAGCAGTGATACTATTTTGGTGCATTTTGGTGCAAGGCAGGTCATCACTGTCATCTTTTATCTTCTATAGTGCCGTATTTTGGTGATGTTTTGCTACTGGACATATATCTGAGAAATTCTACCAATATTACCTATGTTACACATCATACTTGCGCTTTTCTTTTGAAATTAAGTCTAAATAAGCTGACACCGATGCGAACAGCTGTATCTAGGCTCCATCAATATTGTGGTGCATGTGCCAATGTCATGTTTCGAGGCTTTCTCCATAGTGAAACACTACTTGTATTTCACTAGGATTTCGTTTCCCTTGAATTAAAACATTCAGTCTTACGCAATTTTATTCCTACGGTACACTAATACAGAAATGAATCTGAAAAGCTTAATATCCTGAATGCATTTTGTCTTTATGGTTCTCTGGCTGTATGTGGCTATCACAGCAAAAAATGAAGTCTTTGACCTTCCTAGCCTTTGTCGCTCATAACTATACGCATATAATTTATTTGTACGAATTGTCGATCTGTAGATGACGTACATACAATCTGGAGGACGAAACACATTTCCGTACACAAGATACTCCAGCACAATGGAAGCTTGAAGAGCTATTCTGAAAGCCCAGAAGCCATGCGTAATAAATAAAAATGTGAAGGTTCCTGGTTGTTACCACGCACCAAAAGAGAGCTTTCAGAACAAAAAGAACATGAAAACTTACGTGAAGCTGTGTTGTGGGCGCGGCACTCCAGAAATAAAACGCACAAAAGGAGGATGCATTGTCGGAGCATAGCAGGAAGTTCTCAAGCGCTCAAATGCAGATAAAATCAAAGACTAACACAGGAGCTAACAATTCGATATATATACGCATTGCCGCATAGAGCAGTGATCCTAAATGTGAATGGCTGGGTTGGGTGACATTTCTGCGGGGTAGGAGCCGAACCACGAAATGCACACAAATAAGCCACTGCTGACGACCTATGAAGGTTCAACGGCGTTGGCGACTGCAAGGAGCGAACAAGATTTAATATGCATATTTGTTTTTTCGAAGGACAGTGTTCTGGCCTTGAAGACCGACAATTTCTCCGTGCCTCATTCCTGCCAAGCTAGCAATTCACAATGCAAAGACAGGAGAGACTCCTCTTTCACTGTGACATCAATTATTCAATGCTATGAAGCGGTGAACATTTCAAGAGTAAACTTATCATTGTTCACTATGGGTTGTAAATAAGTCAAGAACAAACGCGTAGACGTTTGAGTAACGTGACAACTTAAAGTCGTGGAGATGGTTTTTAAAAGGGTTCTTAGGCTGTCGAGAGGTTCTCTTTGCGGCTTGTGTCTTTTTACATCAGTGTGGCGCATCGAGCGCAGTAAGGATTTTGTCGGCTGCGCCTATTGCTTTGGCTTGTATCTGAGCGTAGTTAGTCACTTGCATAGATAAAAGGTATTCACAATGCCCTCATTCTTGTATTCATTTTATTGCTGATTGTCACGATGTGAAATCTAAAGCTTTATTTCTGTGGGAGTGCATGCATACTGTGAACTTTTATTGCTATTTTCCTACATAATTCCTTCTTCCCTAGTAGGTGGGAGCCAACCAGACTCAGTCTGGCTAACGTACCCATCTTTCCTACATAAATTCCCTCTCACAGTGCTGATGTCACGGATTGCGAGTGAGCTACAGTTAGTCTGAATACGGCTAGTCTTCAAATCTAAACAAGTAATCACGAAGTGATTGTGGGCCTAAAGCTCGCGAAAGCACGCGTGAAGTGCCGCGCGACTAGCCTACGCAAGTACAAATTCTTCACAGGGATTTATCGCTGTGGCTATGACAGGGACGGCGGTATTAGTATTATTGCGTAATACGAATTACGTAGTTTTACGACAGATCCCCAGGTCGCTTTCAAAACGGCCTATTTTGTAGCAAATGTGACGTACATTAAGACAGTCCAAAAATGCTTGTGAGCTTGGTTGTGGAATCCACCTATGCGGCACACACACAAGCCTGAATCACACTCCTGCAGTGCTGGCTGAATAACTATGACTTTCTCTTGCTAAGCATGATGTCGGCACTTTGGTTGCCGGCAGCGCCGAGCACATTTCGTAGGAAGAGAAACATTCGTCAATAGGCTGGGCTTCTGGATCGGCTGGGCTTCTGGATCGATTGCCGCAAGTTTAAGAAGGTCACGAAGAAAGACGTCTACCCGCTTCCACGCATAGACAATTCACCGGATAGGCGGCGGCATGCAAGTTATTTTTCATCAATGGACCTACGAAGCGGGTATTGGCAGATAGAGGTCGATGAGAGAGATCGTGATAAAACTGCCTTCATGACCCCCGACGGTCTTTACGAATTTATGCTACTTCCTTTCGGTCTGTGCTCAGCAGCAGCCGCTTTTCGGCGTCTAGTGGACACCGTACTATCAGGCCTGAACTGGCAAACATGCCTAGTCTATCTAGTCGACCTTATAGTGTTCTCAGCTACATTCGAGGAGCACCTAAGCTGGTTACTCCCTGTTCTCCAAGCCACACGCTCGGCTGGCCTGGTTTTAAAACCCGAGAAATGTCATTTTCGTTTCAGTGAACTGTGCTCCCTCGGCCACCTCGTCAGTTACGCTCTGTGGTGACGCTGTGGCATAGACGCTGTGGCAAAGTTCCCAACACCACCCGAAAAGAAGGCATTGAGGCGCTTCTTGGGGCTGTGCGCCTATTACGGACCACTTATTTCGAAATTCTCCCGTATTGCTGCCCCGTTAAGACGCGTTACACGAAACGATGTTCCCTTTCGGAGGGGTGAAATTGAGCAAGTAGTACTTAGCGAACTACACCACCGCCTGCAAACACCTCCAGTTCTTGCGCACTTCGACCAGGAAGCACCTACAGCACTTCACACCGATACGAGCAATGTTGATCTGGGTGCAGTACTGGTGCAGTGGCAAGACGGCTCAGAAAAAGTAGTCGCTTACGTCAGCCGAACTCTCTCTCCTACGGAGGAAAGATACTCGACTACCGAGAAGGAATGCCTCGCCATGGTGTGGTTGGTTATCAAACTTCGCCCGTATTTGTACGGCCGTTTATTCAAGCTTCTCAGCGCTCATCATTCTCTTTGTTCGCTGACTAACTTGAAATACCCGTCTGGTCGTCTGGCACGCTGGAGTCTTAGACTTCAGGAGTTCGACATGACCATAATTTACAAATCAGGGAAGAGGCACACCGACGCCGACTGCCTCTCGTGGTCACCCGTCGAGCCCGCAGGTACCGATGGCATGGACGTGGACGCTGCATTTTTCGGAGTCGTCGAGGCCGTCACCATTTCACAGGAGCAGCGCCATGACCCAGAGCTGCTCACACTCATTAATTTCTTGGAAGGTCGAAGTACAGACGTCCCGCGACTCTATGTCACGGGACTGCCGTCGTTGTGTTTGCGGAACAATGTTCTCTATAAGAAGAACATTTCTGCCAGCGGCAGCACGTACGTGCTTGTCATACCGGCATCACTTCGAAAAGAAATACTAAAAGCATTCCACAATGAAGCCATCTCAGGTGATCTAGGCTACACGAGAACATTATCCCAACTCCGACGCAAGTACTATTGGCCAAAGCTACCTGCTGCTGTAAAACAACGCAAAGCACCTCCCTGCAAGCCTGCAAGTCTATCACATCCAGTCGAGGTGCCAGGATAGCCTTTCGCCCAAGTTGGGATGGATTTCCTGGGCCCATTTCCAACTTCTACAGCCGGCACAGGATGCCGGCACAAGAACGAAGTTTAACTGCAATCTCTCAGTACAGTAGGTAATGACCACTGTGCGCTGAAATCTACCTCCGCCGCTGGAGATGCTATGTTTTGCCACTTCAACAGAAGCAAAGCGTGGTGCCTGACTCATCTATAGTAGTCTTGGGCGTGGCATGGTGCACACCCACTGACGTTTACCACTACGCCCTTGCGTGGGTTTTATTGTGTTTACGGTGGCCCGGGAGAAAAGATATACTGCCACCGGCGAGAGGATAGTCTCGTGGAATTATGGGAAGTGCAGCGAGTTGGCCTTCTGCCTGATGAATTCAAGTGCCACACCTGGGAGCTGCGTTTTTCTTGCACGAAAATAATGCATATCTCACATTCGGGAAGAAAACCTTTGGCCCACCAGACAGACAGTTTACCTACTGTTAGAGGACAATAGGGAACGTGATATTTGTCAATGCCGATTTTCTGCCTGTCCCAGGAAAACTTGAAATCGATAGTGGTAGCTCACAGTGAAATATTACAGTATTTACCCTATTGAAAGCACGGAATTTTTTTCATGCAAGTTAATCCAGAAATTGCTTGGGCACCGAGAACAATCCGATACAAAAAGAAATCCGCATTTGCAACTGCCTACCGTCAGAGACAGCCTTGGAAACATTATCTACAATGCCATCACAAGATGGTGACACCAGATGACGATAGCTCGAGTTCACCCATAGTGTGACAATGAGCACCCGTAACAAGCGCACACCCATAAAATGTGGGTGCACGTTTGAATCAGAGACGTGTTATAATCGGGGGAACTACTGCCAAATGAATAAGGAGTGTGTTTTATGCTTTCTCTGCATCTTGTTTAATTCGACTGGTGCATGATTAATCCAATTTCGCCAGTTCCCACAGGGTCGATTTCACAAAAATCGGTGTAAGCGGCTCAGCCTTGTACACTTTCTCTTTTATTTCTCATCTCTCACTCGATAAACATGTCTATAAACTGTTAGGTTTTTGCAATGTCTGCGTTTTCTCTCTGTCCAACCGCCTGGCCTCGTGACGCCAACGGCCAGTAGCCCTTGATCCCCTACCACATCGTAACATCCGTAGACAAGAGCAATGTTTCCGGTTCCCATGTCGTCTCATGAAGCAGAGAATTTGCAAAAATTTTGTCTCCTTTTTTGGGTGTAATTGCTAGCTATAATTTGGCTTCCTGTAGAGTTGCATTCACCCGCGTGATTGTGCCTGCGACTGATAGATGTTCTTTATAGGTGAGCTTTAATGTCTACGAACTTTGACACCAGTGAAAGGCGCATCTCCAGCTATGTTGTCTCCTTTTTTCCTCTTCTAGCCCTCCCATATGTAGTCTTCAATGAATTGCGTGTCCTCCAAATCACCTAGTTTAGTCTCTGTAACTGCGCATCCCCCTTATATGTTGATTTTGTATGTTCTAAGTCTCCGGGAAATCCCGAAAGCAAACACCCGGGTATTCGGACTCAAGCTGCGGTATGTCGTTCTACGTTTAATTTCCTCAATGCTGCACAATGTCCTTGAGGCGGTGCGCTCTTGCCCACGTGACACTGAATCGAGATATAACTATTCCATCCAGAAAGACGATTACACTGGCTCGCGAGGAACTAATGACATGGTAGGGCGTCTCACCGGGGGAACAGGTTGGTTGCGGGTGCATCGAGAGTAAAAGTGGCAAAGAAGCCTTCGTCCAAATCACTGAAGGGCTTTCATGTGCACTAGTCCAATAAACCTGGCCGCTTTCTGCGGTAGGGCAGACTTGTGAAGACGTTTGGTGGGTGTGCTGCTGACAATAGGTATGTAGATGAGCCGTCACTGAAAGTTGAAACAGCCGATGAGGCTTATGCCGATGGGATTGCCGCCGCAGTCTAACTTATGCGCATCGCATCTTTTTAGTTCCCATGCTGACGACCTTGACTGGCAGGATGAACAACGCCAGCTATATTTTGCGCGGGGCAGATGCCTCCATTCATGACAGGTACAGGCTGTTTTTCACCGACGACGCTCGATGCTCCGAGTTCTAGTGCTACCCACGAACTCCTCCACCTGTGCTGCGGGTGCCGCACCCTCCCTCATGTTCATAGCCTATATCTGGAGCTTGCCGTGGCTCCACCTTGAGTGCCAATGTGCGGAAGTCACGGAACTGACGACCCCGGCATTATACTGTTATTGATTTTACTCCTTCCCAACAAATTTCACTATGACTGTCGGCTCTTGCGCGCTTGACACTGAGTGTCCTCAACCTAAATGCTTTTCTGCTAAATGCATGTTTATGCGACTGATTATATCCGTCTTTCGCTCCTTTCTATTCTTATTATGACGAGTTCGTTTAATTTGTTTTAAGGATATTTTTTCTACTTGCCGTATCCGAAGTGACGTTGTTTGCTGTACTTTTAGTAGTGCCTGTGGTCTTCCTTAAAAGGTATCGCTCGGCCCTCCTGTCCGTCCATGCACTGATCCTCCCAATCATCGCACTTCACAGGATTATATACCGTGCAAAATATATCTTGCCTGCCAGTTACCAAATATTTCTGGTGGCAGCTACATCGGGCCTTTCCACGTTATATTCCTTATACGTGAGCTTCGGTTCGATGCAGACCGTGATTTGTAGAAAGCAAACGTTTGTTCCAGGCGCTTCTGCACACCTCTCCTAAATATTCTTAGAGGTGGTATCTTATTTCACCGCAGCTACAACTGCCTAAAAAATTAAGAATGTCTGAGCTCAGACATTTAACAAGTTCTAATATACGGTAAAACGTCCCATTTTGTCCTTCGATGTTTCTTTCATTTTAATTGAAAATATTGATCAAGAACTCACTTTGTGAAAGCGATTGAACCAACGCGGATGCATAATCAGACTTAGTCTCTTAGAAGGAAGAAATAAATTAAAGTGAACGAAGGTTAGAAGACATTTAGGCGTAAAAAAAGTGCTTATGAAATGTGAGAGGACAACCTCAGGCAGAAAGTTCAAGGACCGAATGCATAATATCGAGGAAAATATAGCTGACATACGAAGATGCGCTCGTTCTGCTTACCGCCCAAGTGCTAATGTTTCCGGCGATAGCGCATTACATCCATCAGGAACTGCACAGTGACCTTACAATATCGGTGCGTAGGAGTCCATTTGGGAAGAATGACCTCAGCGTTCGTTCTGCCACGTTAGTTTTCCTCCCGTGCCTGGAACAAGACAAGCGTCCCTATATACCGGGTGTTTCAGCAAACACTAATTACCTTTTGTCACATATTGCAATTTACAAGCACCAGCCATGGAGCTCGCAAGGCGGATCCGTTTGGAATGAATTTTCAGGATGACACCAGTTTCGAGATATTAATTCTCGAACTTTCCGAAGAAATACATTGGCATTCCAGTTACATTCTTAAGAAAACGTCGTTTATGCATTGAAGCATAAAAGTAACTGGTAATTAGTTAAAACAAGGTAATTAGTTAAAAAAACTAATGAGTGCATTTTTAATTACTTCATTAGGCATAATCATAAAAAATTCAAATACATGTACTTGAATTTTTTTGCGCAAGTAATGTCCGCTTGTTTGAGTAGACCAGCTCGTGAACAAGAATTGTGCTGTTTGCAACAGGCAACCTTTAAAACTTTTTGAAAGTGTTTGCTGAAACACCCTTCATATTGCCTCTTTGCATTGTGTCCGCTACTGCAGTAACCCTAACGTTTGTACCCCTAGTAACCCTAACGCCAGCGTCTTGTTCACGTTTTGGGCAGCAAACGAGAAAAATAACCGTATATTTAACCGCGAGAATAGTGGCTGTCAGAATCACTGGGGAAAAAGCGAAATCTTTGTGATTTGGGCAATGCGTTGAGGCGAAGCTCATGCTAATTTCAACAGAAGCGTTGTTCATTGCTCAAATACAGCAAAAATTATATATATATATATATATATATATATATATATACCGGGTGTTTCAGCGAACGCTTTCAAAATTTATTTAAGGTTGCCTGTGGCAGATAGCCCAGTTTTAGTTATTGAGCTGGTCTACTCGAAGAGGCGGATATTACTTGCACAAAATATTGAAATACATAATCGACTAATTAACAGCAAATTTGTCAATTTTGTGCTTCAATGCAAAAAGCGACGTTTTGTTAAGAACCTAACTGTAACGCCAATGCATTTCTCCGCAAAGTTCGGGAATTAATATCTCGAAACTGGTGTCATCCCTAGAATTTGTTCCAAGTGGATCCACCTTGCGAACTCCATGGCTACAATTTGTACAATGCAATATGGGGCATCAGATAATTAGTTAAAAACCTAATTAGTGAATTTCTATTAATTATTCGATTATGCATTTCAATTTCTTGTGGAAGTAATGTCCGCCTCTTCGAGCAGACTAGCTCATGAACTAGAATTGTGCTATCTGCCGCAGGCAGCAATTAGGAATTTTTGAAAGTGTTCGCTGAAACACCCTGTATATACCGATGCCCTTTGTAATGAGTCTGTCCACATGTTAATCAGTACGTTTTCGTGCGTTTAGGGTAATGCGCTTTCTTTTGTGTTTTACTTCGATGTCAAAGAAGGTTACAAGCCCGGTTCATATTTCATCTTCAAGAACCTTCGCATTTTCTGTACGTCT
Source organism: Dermacentor silvarum (assembly GCF_013339745.2). NCBI lineage: Eukaryota > Metazoa > Arthropoda > Arachnida > Ixodida > Ixodidae > Dermacentor > Dermacentor silvarum. Next base: position 100,174,739 of record NC_051162.1, read on the forward strand.
GAGATGTTCGTACTTGTCGCGAGAAAGAAGTGACAAGCTACTACTTCATTCTTTTTGAAGGATATGCAGAACCCTTGCGTTTGTAACATTGCATGCAGTCTCACAATTTGCCTTTGGACGGTGGCCTGATTTGCATCGTTGTCGGTTTTAGAGTGACCATTGTTTATGCGTTTGGACACGCTAAAGAGACACGCGCACATTCAGCCTTGAACATGTTGTGATTCCTAAAATAAGCACTCACTGTGCGGTCCCTATAATAGTGGTAGGGAATAACAAATCCTCAGTTATCTGTATGAACAAAAAGCTTGTTTTTTGCATCAGCTATTAAAACTAAAACATTAATTCCAGGGTTTTACTTGCCAAACGCATGATTTCTTTATAAGGTTCGCCGTAGTGATTGACTGCGGAATAATTAGGACCACCTGCGCTTTTTAACGTGCATAAAACGCATGGCACATAGACGTTCTCGCGTTTCATATCCATCGAAATGCGGTAGCCGGCGCAGAGATTGGATTCTGCGCCCTCGGGTTTAGTAGCGAAACGCCATAGACTCTACGCCACTAAAATTTCAATACCAAATGATGATACCGCGCCCTCTGGACGCTAAAATGTCGAGGAGCTGAGTGAATACAGGGTTCTGCGGCCAACGGTTCTCTGTCGTACGGAGACTGGGCTCCGGTCCGCCAATCCATTGCTTGTGATGGCAGCCGGCCTTCGTTTGCCGCCACACCCTCGAGGCTATCTTGACCTCAAGGGACACGATAATAGAATACTAATGAGCTGTAGCGCAAGATAACGGTGCGAACTTTGACGCACAAGTTTTTTCGGGAATTTCAAGGACATTTATATGGGATCATGCTATGCCTTTTTCATTGTAGTTTGCTTGCGACACCAGATACAGCTAGAAATGCAAGTGCCTTAAAACAAATCCCCTTGCAACATGTGATACTTGTGGTCATTGCTGTTTCAAGGAACCACAATTTCATTATTCTTGCAAAAATAACGCATGTGGTATATAATGAAGGATTTCCTGAAAGCAGAAATTGCAATCGGCAATAAGCACTATGTTGCGAAAACACCTATTAATATAATGTTTTAAATCAAAATAGCTACAGACTTCGTACTATCAGGGAAAATATTTTACCGCAGTCATTTCTAATACCGTTCACTTTATTACTTATCAATTTTTCTCTTTGCCTTCTCATTAAAAGACGAAATTGCTTGTCCCTACTCTCGTGTAAATGTGTAAATGGTTACACACTTGATTCTCTCCGTTTTGAAAATACTTGTTTTAGGAGCAAAGCTCCTTATAGCGGCACCCGTTCCGTCCCCGTCGTAGTAGTAGTAGTGTGTAACCAGTCTGAGAAAAATAAGAAAAAAGAAGTGCCGCGTATCTGCGTGCTTCGCTGCAAATGTCGTCGAAAGACGATAGTCTTCTGCCGGCCGTACTACATGAGTGCTGGTCTGATCCGCGTCCACCCGTGATGCTGTTCTCGTACCATTTCCGTCCTGGCATGATAAATGCAATGGAGGCTTGTTTGAACAGATTTCATTTTACCGCATTATTATTGCGATAGCAATTATATGGACACTCAAAAGCAGATTTCTGCCGTCGGCGTCGCCGTCTCCGTCGCCGTGAGGTTCCGTATGACGTCAATAGAGATGAAATCGTTGCCGCGCGCCGCCGAACGCTGTATGTGCGAGTGAAAGGGCACGAGGGGCGCGCGCTTTCATGGGGAGTGAACGCACGGCGGAGAACAAACGCGCGTTCGGCGCCGTGCTCCCTTAAGGGCTGCAGAAGTAGGCGTCTCTTTCCTCCTTTACAATCACCATATATGTAGAGCAAACGCACCTTCTTCCGACGCGGGGGGGGGAGGAGGGAGGGAAGGGAGGCGACGTTTAGCTGCGGCACCAAGTGCCTATTTATATCAGAGGCTCCGGCAACAGTCACCAACGCCGCACGCATTTTGAGCGAACGCGGGCAAAACGCCGACGGCGTCGACAACAGTTCTGAGTGTTGCCGGTGCTGCTGCATGTCCAAGTTTATACAGCTGATAAAGCTAATATCATTACTCCGTATAGCTCTCTACAAATTTGCTATCGCAATTGATGCTTCGCCTTTCAGGTGAAACTGCGACAACTTTTTTCATCAAGCGACCATTTATGTTTTGCCCTGCCTCAGACAGCGCTTCCTTTATGTTGAATCGGCCGCATCTGGCTGGCATTGATAAAATTGAGGAGGCGCTGCGTGAGACATGGACGCCATCTGGCAATACATCGGGAAACATGAGCTTGTGCAGAGGGTTTCCTTCCTCCATGGCAGAGGGCGCTCGTCGGCGTGCAGTCGGGGAACGTCGTTCGTATGCGCGCATAGCATGGCATTTTCAGCGCAGCTTAAGAAACTAGGGTCTTTAGAGTTACGTATCTATGTATTTTCTATTAAAGGAACACACCTCCTAATACTTACCTAGTGATGTTACGCCTCAGGTATGCGTAATATTTACTTTGTGATCGATAACGTTCACAAGTATGAACAGCCGTACCAGTTAAAGTACTGTGAGCGGTAAGCAAGTGGTCCAACTTTGGCCGGGTGGCTGAATCGGGTGACAGACAGACAAACAGACAGACAGACAGACAGACCAAATTTTCAGCGTTTAAGTTCCCCAAGAAAGATTATCGTCTTTAAAAATTCCGAAGTTGTGTCCGTAGCGCGGAATCGAACCAGGGACCCCTCGCTTCCGAGCGCGCGGCGTTAGCCCACTACGCCACGAAGCGCACATAGACACACGCACCACGATGGCAATAAATACCCAACATTAACGAAAGGCCGCGTTTCTAGCGCGTTTCTAACGCGTTTGTGCTAGCGCGTTACGGCCCGTGTAAGAAGCTGGTGTAAGACGCTGTGGCCTCTCCGCCTTACCTTCAACGCGTTTCGAACGCGCTGCCCAAGGCGGTGGCAAGTCAAGTTCAAGTCGAGGAGCGTTTATGAATACGGGGGGTATACTCTCTCAGCAGTCATGTGATGGCGTCGGCAAACGCGGTGCACGTACCGGCATGTGTAAATGGCTGCGTAAGACGCTGTGGCCGCTCCCCCTTACTAGAGAGTACTGCACGTTTCTAACGCGTTTGTGCTAGCGTCCCCTTAAGCGGGAGATCCGATGATTCCCTCCAGAGCTTCGCCCACTCATCATCATTCACCCCGTCGATATGCTGTGACTTTTTTAATTGCTTGACTTTGAGCAAAACTTCAAGATTATTGCTTGCGTGGAGAGCTGCGCTACTTGCGTGTGGACGATGGATTTAATTTGCTCCGTCAGCAAGCTGAACATTGCAGCAACGACTTGAGTTCGATATACAGTGGTAGTGGTGGTGGACAGATTTTTTTTCATCCATTTGGTGTCGTTGAAAGTGAGGAGATCCGCATGACGACGTGATGAAAATGGCGTAATTGAAAGAACAGGCGCGGCAAATGCACTTTTAATCTCTTAGACGCTGTCACAGCATTAGCACTTGAAAAACAACAACATTTGGGGGAACTGCAGCCATTGTTCAGAATTGTACGGCGATGTTCAGCTTCGGTGACCTTTAATACTTTCTTGTTTGGTTCGTTCTATGCCTCTCTGAGTTATCAGCGAAATCGGCGACACGCTACTAGAATAAAAGAGATATATCAGTCTGCCACAACTCTAAAAGATCAAATGCGGTCGAAAGGTGAATAATGACGCGTAGAATTTTACCACGCTAAATGTTCTATGAATTTTGTGCTGTGGCATAAGCTTAGCGTGTTTAGGTCGCTGCACGACGCGAATACTCTATTATTGCGATAGCAATTATATGGACACTCAAAAGCAGATTTCTGCCGTCGGCGTCGCCGTCGCCGTCGCCGTGAGGTTCCGTATGACGTCATTTGGAGATGAAATCGTCGCCGCGCGCCGAACGCTGTATGTGCGAGTGAAAGGGCGCGAGGGGCGCGTCTTTCACGGGGAGTGAACGCACGGCGGAGAACAAACGCGCGTTCTGCGCCGTGCTCGCTTAAGGGCTGCAGAAGTAGGCGTCTCTTTTCTCCTTTACAATCACCATATATGTAGAGCAAACGCGCCTTCTTCGGACGCGCGAGAGGCCGTGGGGGAGGGGGAGGGAAGGGAGGCGACGTTTAGCTGCGGCACCAAGTGCCTATTTATATCAGAGGCTCCAGCAACAGTCACCAACGCCGCACGCATTTTGAGCTAACGCGCGCAAAACGCCGATGGCGTCGACAACAGTTCTGCGTGTTGTTGCTACCAAAGCCGCTCACCTTACTTCGTATGACATTGCTGTGTTGCTATCGCATTCATTGCTTCGCCCTTAGGGCGAAACTGTGACATTTATTCTTACCTAAGCTGTTGCAGTTGCTTTTCGTATTTGTTCACACACTGAAAAAAACCCTGACATCCTGACAGAACGTATCTACAAGTACTATCCGGGTATACCAATAGCATTCGTTCGAGATGAAAATAAATTTAAGAAACGCTAAAGCAGGTTTTTATTTTGATGAAAAAATAGAATAACAATGTTAGATTCACGTTTTTTGGACTGCACTACCTTCGAGATTGAACAACAATTTTAGATTGCATCAACGGCAGGATTGGCCCACATTTTTCAGACTGCACTACCTTAGAAATAGTCCACGAAAATGGTTAGATAGATAGCCGAAAAGAAACCGCTCTTACAACACCGTCAAAGCTATTCGCATAAAACTAGCAGGGCTGCTTTGAACGCTGTTCGTTGCCCTGCAAAACCGCAATAAAACGAAATGTTCCCTGGAAAACTAGATCGAAGGGCTAACAGTGCTTTATTTTTTATTCTAGAGACATCAGCATATACAATAAGGGAACAGATTCCTTATACTTTGAGATACGGATAACCATGTGCAAGGAAAGGCCCTAACAACTCACAGTAAACATTTATTGTCAGTGAAGCTGAACCGTATCGAGAATAAAAAGGAATAACCTCCTAAAACCCCTTGTACAATACATTGCCCATTGCCTTCAACATTTTTTACAAAATTCACTCGGAATGGATTACACAAATTATTCATTTAGTCCATGTGCACTACGGTCCATGTGTAACTGTAAAGAAGTGGTTTACTTATATTCTTCTCAACCGCTTTCGAGAAATTTGACACTAAATTGATCTAGACCTCTGTGTCAGCCCGGAAAGCCGACAGCAACCTTGAGGTTTGTTTGGAAATCACTGAGATTGTGTGAAAATACCGGACGCGGCAGCAACATGGCAATGTACTAGACGTAGTTCCATCTATCTCTGCGTTTAGGCAATGAAATGCAGTTTTTATTATGGCAAACTTGAGGGGATGATTGAGATATGCATTTTTTTACGTATTATGTATTTTTTACGCAGCTTTGTGCATCTAACACTGGTGTTTATATTTTAAAAATTGTTTCTTACCTTCATTGGAAGAAGATGCTACAGTGTTCATCTTTTCAAGATCAGCTACGGGCTGTCTAAAGGGCCCACGATGTCGCTGAAGGGCTGGGCCCTAACGGTGCCATTGTGGGTGCGGCCCGCCTCGGCTTGAAATAGTCGAGCCTCAGGACTTTTGTAAATAAAAAACTTTTCACACACACACTCCTTCATAACATAACAGTAGGCAATAAAAACCACCTTGAAAATCGATTATGTCCCATAGCTGGATTGGTTGATATAAAAAAATACCCATAAGAAATAACTGGAGCCTGTGAAAAACGCAACTGATAGATAATTCCAAAACTTAAGATGTGATGCAGGCCTCGCTTATTTGACACCATGAATCGCCAGTAAAGACAAATGCACTCCTTTACCGGAAGTCTTCGCAGGAACCTTGAGAATATCTGGCGTTATTGAATTGACACCCACAAATTGTTCGGTATTCATTTTTATCAAAAGATGTCTACATATTTAACGCCAACTGCTTTCGTTCATTTTCCTTCTTAGGTATTATGATCTGCAATCAGTCCCTTCAAACTTTAGTCCATGAAGGCAAAACTGTTCTTATTTGTTGCTTTTCCCAGTTTGATCAAGCTACTTGAAGATTTACCTCACAGATTCGCATGCCTCTAAGCGAACTTGCTGAGATAAATGAATTAGATGGCAACGAGGTCACATATCGCTCTACATTTTTCTATAATTATCACGTGTTGTGTGAATTATGTCTCGCTGTAGATAGCGATCAGTCACAAGAATATCTTGACGGATGCCGTGCTTACTTTTTTCTTTTGTCACAAAAGTATGTTTCCTATCGACACAACAAAACATTTTTTCTGTCATATTTCATGCGGGAAAGGTGGGAGCAGTCTAAAGAAATAATTCTTTAGTTTAATGTCACCAAGCATAGGGCTCAATGATCTATTGAGGATGCTGCAGTAGGATGCTGCAGATTGATTTTGATCATCTGGGATTGTTTAGCGTACAACAAATGCACCACAAACGAGCGGTCTTGCAGTCCGCACCATTATAAGTGCTCTCGCAGTGGCCAAAAATATAACCTATGAGCTCACGCTCAGCTGCGTAAAATCATCGCCACTGAGCCACAGTGAACCGTTACCTTTCCGCACGTTCATGCAGCCTCGGAGAATAGTTTTTCTTTCTTGAAGATTTATGAAAGTCGAGTGCAAAATTTTACACACCACGCGAACGTCGACTAAACTAAAGTCCCTGTATAAGAAAAGTTCCGCCATCCTTTGATAAACGCCGCTTCTCTCTCTCCTGTATATCCGATTGGACGATGATAGCGCGCGCTTTTCACTTCTTTATACTTTCTTTTTTTCCGCCTCAGAGCCATGTTGAAAGTCCTCTGCGCAGCCGCAGTCGCCGGCGGCGGCGGCGGCGCGCGCCCGGCCTGAAAGCTTCAACGTGGACTGTCTAGGTGTGCCACCGTCGACTTGGCTTTCGCAAGCAAAAAGTAAAGAAAAGAGCAAGCGCTTTAGGAGAGGAGGCGGCGGAGGAAAGAGTAGATGGCGGTACTTTTCTTATATAGGGATTTTAGGCTAAACTGCATCGCTGCGCCTTCTTACGGCTGCGCGCTTAAGTTCGAGAGCGCGCACTGCGCACGTACGTCCTTTTTTACCTGCCAGCCTGCTCGTTCGGTCGCGTCCACCGCGCACGCACCGGAACGTGGGCGAGAGCACACGGTGCCACTTCTGCAGTCGCCGTGGAATCGCCCGATTGATGATATCGTCATATCGTGACGAAAACACTTCATTTGTACTGACAGCGCTGAGAGCGCACCTCCCTCTGCGCCTTGATTCTAGACGTTCCGCGGCGCGGAACACATGCTTTGCGTCACTTTTTCGGAAATCGAATTATGTGAAAAGATCAGGAAGCAGCGATGTCTTTTGCGCTCTACAATTCCGCGGAGACTGCAGAAGTGGCACCCTGCGTTCCGAACTCTCTCCCGCGTACCGGTGCGCGCGCGGTTGAAGCGACCGAACGAGCTGGCTGGCACATAAAAAAGGACACGCGTGCGCAGTACGCGCTACGAACTTAGGCGCGCAGCTGTCAGAAGGCGTAGCGATGCAGTTTAGCCGCCGCTCCCGTGGTCTCTAAAATTTTGCACTCGACTGCACATGCTCATTGAAAGCGGAGCTCAAAACCCGGCATCGGCTTTGGTCGTGTTTGGAGTGCCGCTTAAGATGTTCCTATTGCTTTATGTATCTGTTTGTGTATATTGACTTGTGCTAGCCCATTATTCTACTGTCAAGTAATTGTGTACCACATTGTCTATTGCATGTATTTGGTGTTTTAGTAACAAAAGCAACTGAATTTAACACAACATCCTGACACGCGATAGCCGGTGCCCTTGTACGTGGAAACCTGCATATCTTTGCTTTAATTGTAGCAAATATTCGTGTTGGTGCAAAAGTTCAGGATTTATGTTGCATTAAGTATTTGCTCACGTACTTTCTGACAATCTTAGGTCAAGGCACTGATTGACGCAAATGCTACAAGCCGCCTTTTCCTCTTAGTCGAGGGTCTAATTTATCAACGCATATTTCTGGTAAAGTGCAAAATACTTCACTAGGGAACAGGGCAGAGTGGCCAAAGCTAATTTCAGGTTTCTGCGTTGCCTTCCTCTTTGAAACAGTTTACGGCTGATTGATGAGATCCAATATTAATTTTTAGCCCCTTTCTCATCGTCAAAGTTGATGCTGAAGAAAGTGCTGAAACAATTGGTTGCCTGATTGGGACGAGCTTCTCTCCCTCCGTCGGCCTTTATGTATCTAAGCGTTTGCGTAGAAGAATAGAACACTAAGACGACAGTTCTGTTCCTTCTGTGGCTTTGCTGTGCACTGCTACATCATGCAGAGCTTCCGCTAGAACATATCTGATAAGCAGCGTTTACTCGCGCTCTGTAGACGATAGATAAATGCCTGAAAGGTAACTTTAGGGCAGTGTCTACAGTTTTAAGGCGAAAGCTTTACTAAGGACGTAGAGCGGAGTTTCAGCGTCGCCAGCAATTTGACCTTCAATTGACTGCAGCTGCGCCATAGCCTTGGCAACGCATCACGTCGCCGGCTTGGCGCATGCGCTCTCCGCAGCTGGGTCGCCGCCTGACCACGTGACTGGCAGTGAGTCTGGCTAATAGGAGCGCCGCGCTCTCCTACAAAAAAGAAAAATAGTGCGAGCTTGTGACTCGCCGCGCCGAGCTCTGCCACCGCCATGAAGGAAGAAAATATTGGAGGGAGCATTACGTCACACAGCCAGCCTTGGCAAGCGAACGCTTCGTGTAGCCAGCAGTGGTGGCCCAACATGTGACCTCTTGCGTCGAGATCATGGAGAATCGAGATTTGCCGAGACGTTTGGTTACCGGTAGATTTTATTCGCTACGCGCTCGACCGGCAGCTGCTCACATGCAGGAAGGAAATAGATTGTTCTTTGTTTTGTCTTTTTCCTTGGTTTTCGTTTTGTTTATTTCAAGAGTTTCAAATGGTTTCGAATGAGAATTGAAAAAAAAATCAACCGGCAGTACTAAAACCTACCGCGCGCACTGACGTATCCTCCGTGCAGTGACGTTTTTATAACGTGTTGGGCCACCACAGCCGGCGACAATCGCGTTGCGGTATGCTCTCTCTTATATGTTCCATCCTTTATGGCCGCCGCCACCGGCTTGGTGTTTGCGCTCTCCGCAGCTGGGTCACCGCCTGACCACGTGACTCGCCGCGCATTTGGCTAAGAGGAGCGCCGCGCTCGCCTACAAAGAAAAAGTAGTGCGAATTTGACCATGGATGAGAGCGAGGCCGGGTCGTCTTTTCTGAGCGTTGCGCGGGAGCGGGAGGCTTTGAGCCGTCGTCAGCAAGCGGCGTCGACCACCTCGTGGATATCGCCCGGCGAACTGCTTGACTGGAGAGGGTCCGGAATGGCAAGCGCACAAAGCTAGCGTCGGAAACTAAGACCGAGCCGTACGGCTCGCAAAACGCCGAAAGCGGGACCACAACCGTCGACAAAAGCAGGCTTTTAACGAAAAAAAAACAAAAAAAAACACCAAGATTTCGCTTTGCATATACAAGGTTAGCTGAGCTTAGCCGTAGCAATTTTATACTGCGTCTCCATGCAGTTTTTGCTTGCCAGGGCTGCACAACGTGTTATGCACTTCCATTCTACCCACAGATGCGGGGAACGTTGTCACAAGAGACTTCCCCGTACAAAAATGACTGTTGATTTACCATTGATGCATTGTTGTGTAATTGTTGAATCAACGAATTTCCAACAAAATTCCGAAAGTCATTGAGTTCGCTCAATAGTTGCACAACGCTATTACCATTGTGAGCTCAATAAATAATTTATTGGCTAATTTGTGTTGATTTTCGTAGTTGTTCTTTTGTTGTTTAGCAGTTGAGTCCAGCATATAATAATAAGGACTAGCATATGAAGGCGACATTTGAAAACTTTATTAAGAAGCATTCTTTGCCGCATTCTTGTCACTTTGCGGTAAGTAGGTGGGTTCTTACTTCGGCTCGCACCACGCTGAAAGCATTATTACATTAATTTAGGTAAGGAATACAATGGCATCCTTTGGTTTACTTTTACATTCTGTTCAAACAGCTCAAAATACGACTGAAGAAGAAAAGGGAAGTACACAGGAGTCGCACTGCTAGCTTCCAGCTGCCCCGGGGCAACAGGTTTTTCAGAGTCGAGACGCGCGAGGATAAGTCGCTGCACGTTACATGCACACCACCAGAAAATCCGAGCCCGGCCCGGGCCCGCGTCAAAATACTCGAGCCCGGCCCGGATCCAGGAAAAAATGCATGCCGTGCCCGAGCCCATGAAAAAGCTGCCCTGCCCGGCCCTGCCTGGCCCGTGGGCCGCGCCGAGCCCGGGCTTTCGGTTAAGGCCGAGCCTGTGCAGTGCTCTAGGCAGCGTCACCAGCGTAGGATCCCCGACGTAAGTAGCGAATACTGCGCTTCTTATGAGCTTTGCTAGAGACGATGTCCTCGAGGTATTTAAGAATTTCATAGCGTTAGCATTCTTAAGGTACTTCGCGCACTTTCCGGGGGCTGGCAGTATATGTATGCATCTAACCATCTTTCCGTCTACATGGCTGACTGTGTAGTCCATTGTCGAATGGGTCAATGTGACTATGCGCACATATGTGCTTCCCTTCAACGAAACCATTTGACGTCGACATAGGTCACTGTAAATGCGTGACTGGGTAAGTACTGCTGTTCCATAAGAGTCACTGAAGGCGACTCGGTGAACCGAGGATGTGTTCCGAGGCTGAGCAAAATCGAAGCCACATCCCAAGGGTTCCTCAAGGACAGCAACCCTACGCTTCAGCAGACTGCGCCACAAATGCACTGGGTATGTGCCGCTTTTGAATTAACGTTTTTCACGCCATCGCTTTAGCGAGCGTGGTCATTAAAGGGACAGTAAACAGAAACCGGAAGTTGAGCTTTAACGGTAGATTATCCTTTCACGATCACAGTCATACAATTCTTAGTGCGAACAGAGGTTTAATATCCTATCCTGTCTGCTACTTGGTTTCCTCCTTCGTTTCCTTGCGCCACAATTCATTCGTTAAGCTATGCACCAACTCGCCCAACGCACTACCTTGCTAGACGTTTAATAAGCGACAAAATATCGAAAAACTGAAGGATAGGTGCTGACGCCCCTTGGTATTTCCCGCACTACACGTTCGGGACGTCGGAGATCCCAAACGCAGCTCGGGCGCGATTGGTCGAGAGCGATTTCTCGCTGTTAATAAAACGCAAAATGAAATACACCTTAAACGTACATAAACAGCATTTGCAAACTTTTTAAACTGTTTTAAGCGAGGAAGTACAAGTTTAACGCAAAATAAATAAATAAAAAGAAAACAAATGACATGGCGCTACATGCGGTCGTGATAGTTTCGTTTTTGCTCCATGCATCATCGCGTGCGCCTTGTCCGGTCTACAGTGTTGCAGTGTTTGGTTGCGTGGCTCGAAAAACGCTGGCTTCGCAGGAAACAGCCAGAAAATGCCTCGTGTGTGTAGTGTTCAGTGCTGTATAAACGGCCCAAGCCGCTTGCTCATGGGCAGTGTCAGTGTTGACCCGACTGTCTTTTCATGTGGTGCCGCGCGATGAGCCCCGGAGTTCGCAATGGCTCAGTGCTCTGCCGATGATAAAAAGGTAGAAGAGCCTGAGTAACCAATGGTATGCCTTCTGCATTTCTTACCCTCGGATTATGTATATAATCCTGCTCTCGGAAAGTCTCTTGACGTGCCCCTGAAGCCAGTCCTTCCTTGAGCAGCTGTGCCTTCAATGTCGCCTTCATCAAATCCCCTACTGGTGCCCCTGCATCAGCATACTGGCGGCTCGGTGAGTGCTGAATGTCATTAAAAAAGGCACGAAAAAACTATACCGAGTACACGCGCAACCTTCTACGCTTGTTCTATCGGGAACACCGTCACCTGGCGGACCGGACGCCTCAGGCGCCTTCCGTCGACAAAAACGAGGCTTCGCTTTCCGTCGGCGCGGCCAACGGCTCACCGCCATCGTACGCGGAAACACCTGCCGCGCGAGCACGCAGGATTATTTCGCGCTCCGTTTCACTGAAGTCCCTGAAATGCAGTCCTGCTTCCCAGACGAGCTCTTTGTTGTAATGTTCAGCGTCAGCAACGGTATCCATCACGGCCACAGAACACCTAAGCAAAAGTCGCAGCGAACGCAAGCCACAGAACACCTATATACGCAAATGCAGCGGCCATGTAGCTTATGATGCAGCCAGTGCCTCAACCGTTTACGCAAGCGGTGACGTGTCATGGCGCCCTCTGATTCGCTTGAAGTCAGGAGTACAATCAGGACTCGATAGCAACCAAAGGTCAGTGGGACGCCTCGCGTTGGGCGCCCACGGGAAAACTACTAATGAAGCTGTGCAGGGTGATATGGGCTGGACAAATTTTGAAGCAAGGGAGGCTCAGAGTAAAATTGATTTTGAAAAACGACTGAGGAAAATGGAAGGAAGTAGATGGGGTGCAAGAGTATTCAGGTATTTGTACGGGAAAAACATTGACTCACAGTGGAGGAAAAGAACTAGGAAGCTTACCAGCAAATATGCGACCGGTATGGCCAGCAACAAGGCAACAATGAACGTCAAACGCAAAGTTAGAGAGCCTGAGACAAGGTTATGGGTGGCGGCAATAGGAAAGAAACCTGCTATGACTAACTGCCTCAAAAGAAAAAGGGAAATCAGGAAAGAAACACTTTATGATAACTCAAAGGGAAGCTCCTTACTTTTCCCAGCGATGTTAGGATGCCTTAGAACGCGCAGTTATAAAGCGAAGTACACCAAGGACGGAGCCGCATGTGCTTGCTGTGGTAAAGCTAGAGAAACGGTGCAACACATTTTATTGGAATGTGAAGAGATCTACCCAGCTGCAAGTCTAGACTCCTCTGACCTCCTTGCAGTCCTTGGGTTCAAGGATAGCACGGGCAAAGTAAACATGTCAGCTGTAGAGATTAGTAAGAGTGGTTGGAGGTTTGGTGGCAGAAAAGTAGGGAGACCACAAACAACGGAGGCGTACAGAAACAGAGTTCTCAGTAATGGTTCAAAAGGTTGATGCCTTGAATTTTTTGTATTTGTGTGTTTCTCAAAAATAAAGGTAGGACATTAGGCAAAATAATAACAAGAGCTTGGTGGCGCAACCCACCACCCCGTTTCAAAGGGGACGCTCATAGCATCCATCCATCCATCCATCCATCCATCCATCCATCCATCCATCCATCCATCCATCCATCCATCCATCCATCCATCCATCCATCCATCCATCCATCCATCCAGAGCAATGCAATCGGTGACGATACAGCCTCAGCGCCGAATCTGGGGTGAAATTGAGGAAGAGATATTTGGTCTTTGTTTACGAATTTATCCACTAATAACTCCTATTTTTGCACCCAACAAAAACTGAATGCATTCCTGAAGGTCCCTCTTTTATTCCGGCTGAACGTCCTGTTTCTCTTTAGTGTCCCTTTAATGCACTGTGTATGTGTCGCTCTTCAATAAACGACTCGCCGACTTGGGTCATTGATTACGTGTCACTGAGTCTGGGGTAAACGAGGGAACAATTCTTGCATTCTTTCACCGACGCGCAACGCTTCTCGTCTCGTAGGCCAAGAGGAGACTTCTCAAAAGCACCAATATATGACGCAGCTTGCGCAGAAAGAAGGGCGAGAGAGGCACCCGGTTGCCGCGTAACGGACTTCTGAGCTTTCGCATCCACCGTTGCGCCAACAATTTTAGAGGCCAAGCGCTGGCTTCGCGACCACGGCGCCAGATGGCGCCGAGTGTTCTTACGGAAGCGCGAAACGGGAGTCCCGCTTCAGTACATGCCTCATACGTAACTCGTTTCTACGGCGGCAATACGTTGTTTCGCTATATAGATTCAATGCTAAACGCATTAATGTCGAAATTCATCGTGAGTTGAGTTGTCCCACATTGTTCTCATTGAAGCGCGCCTCATACGCATTAGCGCATGCTCAGTTGTCAAAATTGGCCTCAAACAGATTAATTAAAGAGTTGCGCACAAGTTGGCATGAGGTTCTCTGGGAACGTAGCCAGTGCTCGAAGTTGGTATCAAAGTTGGTATCGAAGTTGGTATCAAACCGCGGCACCTACCCAATTCCACCTACCCAGTGATTCAAGTTGATCTGACGGTTGGTTTCTAACCTCGTTTCATCTGCTGAGAAACCCGATCTGCTAGCCAATAAGCTATGGGCTACCCACTCCCAGTCACCCAAGTTGGGTTGAAAAGGGTTACGGACATATGTAGCTATATAGATAGGTACTATCGGCCAGAAAAGTAAACGGACCACGGCTCCGGCGGCGGGAGCGGCTGCCTGGCTACAACGGGGCGCTGCTATCTCGCTCCACGCGCTTGGGTCGAGAGTGCCTTGGGTGACGTAATGCTTCTCCCTCACTCTCGCGCGGTGCCTTGTCCCGCTTGATAGAAAGTCTAGTGCGTGGTCTGGTTGGTCTGCTGGTGGCGGTCGCGATGAAAGGGACCGGGCGTAGCCGGTATTCAACACACGGCCCTGTCGTGCAGCACCTGTTACGAGGGAAGAATGCGAGAACGCTCCCCTTACCACCGTTAAAGGGACTCGCGGTTAGTTCCCAGAGAGCGTTAAAGGCGTTCGAAAATCAACCAAACTCAACTGCATCTGATATATATATATATATATATATATCTATATATATATATATATATATATATATATATATATATATATATATATATACAGGTTGTAGCAGTCCAGCCGGAGGTGAGGTCAGTCGTTTGCGGTGTTGGCAGATCGAACAGGAAGCCACGTATTTTGCTACGCTTGTTGCAAGTCCAGGCCAAGAGAAGCGGCTGCGAATTCGCTCATAGGTTTTATGAAAACCAATGTGACCGGCAGTGGGATCGTCATGAAAGGTATCCAGTATCTGGGTCCGAAGTGATCGGGGAACTACAGGGACCCAACGGTGTCCTTCGGGATGAAACACGTACCGGTATAGCACCGAATTTTGAATCTTGCGGTTCTTCAACTGCCGACGGAGTCGAGCGTTAGGTGTGCGAGAGGATCCCCGAATACGTTCCATAACGGAGTGGCAGTAGGGGTCACTACGTTGGTAAGTTGCAAACGTATGAGAATGGCTAGGTGGGAGCCGGTCGAGAGCTGCAAGTGAAGGAAATGCAGGAGAGACGTCCGGCGGGTTGCTGACGGAAGGTGGTAAGCAGGCAGTGTTTGAAGACGGTGGTAGGGGACAACGAGAGAGAGCATCGGCATCCTGCTGTTTCTTTCCAGACTTTTAGGTGACGTCGAAGTCGTAATCTTGTAAACGAAGTATGCAACGGCCGAGACGGCCTGTTAAATTTTTTACCGTCGCCAACCAGCACAAGGCGTGGTGATCAGTAACGACCGTAAAGTGGCGGCCGTGCAGATAAGGCCGGAATTTTTGGACTGACCAAACAACGGCAAGACACTCTTGCTAGGTAATCGTATAAATTTTTCTCTGCAGGTGTTGGCGTGCGACTTGCGTATGCGACCACACGTTCTTCGGAAGTTTGCTGACGTTGCAGAAGAACAGCGCCGATACCATGGCCGCTGGCATCAGTATGTAGAAGTGTGGGTGCGGTGTTGTCGAAATGACAAAGCACAGGTTCGGACGTGAGGGCACGCTTGAGGGCGTCAAAAGCAGTTTGGCATTCGTTCGACCATATATAGGGAGCTCCAGAAGGAAGTAGTTGATGGAGCGGCGCCGCAATGGTGGCAAAGTAACGTATGAAGCGCCGGAAATACGAGGCTAGGCCAAGGAAGCTACGCAAGTCTTTGGTGCGTTGAGGCCTGGGGAAGCGCAGGACAGCGGTAATCTTATCGGGGTCAGGTCGAATGCCCTCCTTGCTGACAAGGTGTCCGAGTACTTTAATGGTTTTGCTGGCGAAGTGGCGCTTTTTTGTATTCAGCTGAAGGCCAGCAGCAGAGAGGCATGTCAAGACTTCGTCGAGGCGCTGCAAGTGCTGATGGAAGGTCGACCAAAATATGACGATGTCGTCAAGGTAGCATAAGCAAGTCTTCCACTTTAGGCCCCGTAGTACGGTGTCAATCATCCGCTCAAATGTGGCGGGAGCATTACACAGGCCGAAAGGCATTACGTTAAATTCGTAAAGTCCATCGGGAGTGGCAAAGGCAGTTTTTTCCTTGTCTTCTTCGTGCATGGGGATCTGCCAGTATCCGGAGCGTAGATCAAGGCTGGTGAAATACTCCGCGCCTTGTAATGAATCTAACGCATCATCGATTCGGGGAAGTGGATATACATCTTTGCGGGTTATTTTGTTCAAGGCGATTTTGCGTCTACGCAAAATCGCACTGAGCCGTCTTTCTTACGCACCAAAACGACAGGTGACGACCAAGGGCTTGAGGAAGGGCGGATGATGCTTCGTTTCAGCATGTCGGCAACGTGGGTATCGATGATCTGGCGTTCCGCGGAAGAAACACGATATGGCCGCCGGCGCACGATGGAAGTTCCATCTGTGTGTATGCGATGAGCCGTTGCAGAAGTCTGTCCCAGAAGAGGAGAGTGCACGTCGAAGGAGTCTTTATGCTTGGATAACAACGCCAGTAACTCTTCCGTCTGCTGTGGCGTTAGATCAGTGCTGATTGCACTAGCGAGAATAGAAGCAGGGGCTGGCTCCATAGCGGTAGGTGCCCGTGAAACAGCAGTAGTCGAGGTAAGCACACAGACAGGCTGAGTGTCCAAGACGCAAATGACAACAGCGCCTTTAGGAAGAAGTACTGGCTCAGTGGTTGTGTTGAGTACAGCCAGTGGCCGTACCGTTGGTGAAGCGAACAAGGCTAGGTGCCAGAGCAATCCCTTTGGATAGGCAACGAGCTGATGGTACAACTAAAACGTCACCATCGGCGATGTCAGCGTTAACTACAAGAAGTTGTTCGCGGCCAGGAGGCACCATACAATCGTCAGCAGTTCGTAAGCGAAGGCGCGAGTTGGGCACGTCGTCGGAATTGTCGGTCTCGGTCAAGTTAACGAGGCGTTGACGGCACGAAATAAAAGCGGACGCGGAAGAGAGAAAGTCCCACCCTAGTATAAGCATGTGAGCACAGGAAGTCAACACTGCGAAGTGAATATGGTGGCGAATCCCGTCAATCGAAACTCGAACTGTGCATTGCTCCGATAGCCGAATCACAACATTATTTGCGCCATGTAGAATAGCTCCATTGTAAAGTGTAGTAACCTTGCGTAGACGAGAGCACAAGTCAGCGTGAATAACAGAAATAGCTGCGCCCGTATCAATCAATGCAGGAACGGGTACACCTTCTACACACACTAATAAAGTATTGGCCGGGCACACTGGAGGAATTGTAGTCTGTGCGGGCCATGCAGCTTTCCCTCCAAAAACTGCACCATCTAGTTTTCCGATCGGTAGTCAGGAGTACGGGAGGCCGGTAGCAGAGGTGATGTCGAGCGTCGGAGAGGAGAAGGCGAGCGGCGGCGCCCTGGACGGTAGTTGCGAGGCTCTTCGGGATTTGGACGCGGAGTAAGTGAGCGTTGGGAAAGCCGGCGCTGGTAGAGACTTGGAAGAGGCAATGGGTCTCGCTTGTAAACATCGTAACCACGGCGTTCGTCCTGTTGTCGTCTGCGACAAAAGCGCGATATGTGCCCGCGAATACCGCAGTAATAACAAATGGGGTGGGGCGAAGGCCGGGTAGGGTAATATGCTGTGGCAGGTGCACGAGGTGCCAGAGTCGCCAGATGGTTGGGAGTAGCAGGAGCAGGAGGCGTTGTCTGAACGAATGCTGGTTGCATAGCCGCAACCTGAGCATACGAGGGCGCCGGCGAAGGAGCGACACAGCCCACAGTGCAGGTCATGGAGGACAGCTCCTCTTTGATGATGTCGCGCAGGCCAGGAACCGAAGGTTGCGGCTGAAGAACGGGAGGACTGCGCAGGCCGTACACTTGGAGCTCCTCGCGTATGAGAGTCCGAATCAGGACACGCAGGTCCGTATCGGAGGAAGGAGGCGTGTCACAGGCGACAGGTTGTAAACGGATGGCCTGCAGGGTGTCCAGATGCTGGCAAGTCGCGATAACATCGTTAACGGTATTTGGATTCTTGATGGCCAGTGCGTTGAACGCGACGTGGGCAATGCCCTTGAGGATATGACGAACACGATCTGATTCAGTCATGGCTGTGTCAACCCGGCGACAAAGGGCGAGGACGTCCTCGATATAAGAGGTGTATGTTTCCCCGGGAAGTTGCATGCGTGCATCAAGCTTTTTCTCGGCTACCTCAGAGCGGACATTGGGGGCGGCGAAAATTTGCCGAAGCTGGTGTCTGAAAGCCGCCCAGTCAGGGAAGGAGCGCTCATGGTTAAGAAACCAAGTCCTGGCAACGTCAGTTAGGTAGAATGCGACGCTCCGAAGCTTGTGAGAATCATCCCACCGGTTAGACTCACTCACTCGGTCATAATTTTCCAGCCAGTCGTCAACGTCCTCACTAGGAAGGTCAGCGAACATGGTGGGATCGCGCTGCCGCGTGCTGACGGTCCATGAAGGAACGGCCGGTGGGGCAGAGACGGTGACGCTGGGGGCTCCTGGTGGATCTTCTTGGGGCATGGTGGCGGAAAGGCGGGGCAAGCGGCGACCGGAACGAAGCTCCAGGGAAACTCGAAGTCGTAGAGGACCAAGGGATCGAGAGCACTCTCCACCACTTGCGAGACAGCTGTTCAACCTCGACGGTTTACTATGCAGGCCGCGCGCTGAAGCGAATGGCGCTGGCCATGATGATGAGTATATACAGATGAAGAAGATGAAGGGATAATATAATGCTCACAATATATATATATATATATATATATATATATATATATATATATATTGTAATGCAATCACGGAGACACAGAGACAGCACCCGTTCCTGGGCCGGCTGTTCTATTCTCTGCCTCATCGTCTTCTCTTTCTCTGAGCGCGCCCGCAGTCCGAGCGCCCGAGCCTAGGTGCGTCTTTTTCTTCATTATACTTGGCCACGCTGCTGAAGACAGCTCTGGTGGTTGTGAGGGCGCGCTGATGCTGCAAAATCGTTGCATAGTCATCGTCGGAAGTAGTCGTCGTTGAGACCGTCCAGCGCGCAACCAGCTCCTCGGGGGGTCGGCACTGACTGTTGCGCTCTGGTCGCGCGTCTTGCCGTCGATTGTCTTGCCGCTGAGCGTTGTCGTTTTCGGGCGGGGTTGGGGAGATTCCCTTGGAGGGTGCTCCGTTGATTTTTGTGGGTTGTGCTGCCGGTCTTCCCCTCTCTCCTCAGGCTTTCGGGAACTGTCACAGGGATAGCTTGGGAGGCTGTCCGCGAGTGGTGGTGCTCTGGGTGGCTTGAGGGCATGGTCGGAGCCATTCTGGGGCGGCGCTTCGTTGCGGTGGCCGCTGTGCCTTGGGCGCCGCGCTGATCCTAGGGGGAGCGCCTTGACGCCTGCGTGGATGCTGCACTTGACGGCGATGGCCCGGGCGGGGGCGTTCCCGGAGGTGGGCGACCATGGTGGTGGATGTCTCTGGTCAATGGCCGCTGACGCTTGCCTGAACACCGGGTCGTGATCTCTGGTGGCGGGAGTCGGTGCTGAGGGATTGCCACCGCCACTGCTGCTGTAACCATGGGGTGTTGGGACTGCTTGCTGCTGGGTACTGGAGGATACCGGGCGCTGCGGCTGCTCCCCTGGTGTGGTGGTCGCTTCGGGAGGCGGGCGTCCTGCGGTGGGGGCTGTCTTGTGGTGCCTCCCTTGTGGCCTGGTGTGGCTGACACTCCCGGGGGCGAGGGCGATGGCGGCACCGGGTGGGGTGGACCTGCACGCGGCTGCTGCTGCGGCCCGAGGAGGGTGATCGCGGGACTCTGGGCCGGTCGGTCCGGGCCCTGGTCGGGTTCTCGCTGCTTGACACGTGTGTCTAACGATGTCTCGTAGACGGGCTGGCGGGTCATCTCGCCTGCACCTTCATCCGCTGTCTTGTAAGCCTCGCCGCCGGGCCCACCATAGATGGCAGAGGACGCCGACGAGGAGCTGTTCAAACGAGAGGCCTGTGACCGATGCGGTGGCGGCTGAGGTCTGGACCCGCCGCCGCTGCTGCGAAACCATTGGTTCTCGGTTGCGATCTTCGACGGCGACGAGCCGCAGCTAATGCTCGGGAATGTAGGGGCAGCACAGGCATAAGGGAGCGGGCGGCCACCAGATGGCTTTATCGGAAGCGGGATACTAGCGAAAGCGGTGGTCATCATGCGCTTCCCGTCGTCTGGGGTAAAGCAGACGGCGAGCCCCGGTGAGCCGGCGTCTGCGGCGAGGCAGCCTGCGGACCACTCTGTCGACGCGTTGCTGGGCACACCTGCCGCAGCATCGAAGCAGTAGCTCGCCGGAGCTCCGTGCGCCGAACTTCGCTGGTCGGGCTCACCGCAGGCAGAAGGTAGCTGGCCGAACGCAGCTATTAGAGCCGCACTCCACTCAGTCCAGGATCGCTGTTTGATACCTTCGTAGGTGTCCCATGCCTTTCCGGCCCCGAAAAGTCGTTTGGCTGCCACCAGCCATCTTTTGTGGTCTGGCCAAGCATGCCGATCACCCAAGGCATTGATGGTGTGAACCAAAAGGGTGACGTCATCTTCAAAGCTGCGAAAAGGCGGTATTTTTATGTAAGCCGGCTGCTGGAAGTCGCAGCGGCTCAAATCAGCCAGGCTACTTGTCCAGCTGCCCGAGGAACCAGTGCCGGTGTCCACGGACAGTGCGGTCGTTGTGGTAGTCGCGGCAGCCGGTTCTACCACTAAGGAAGCATGGACGGCATACCTGGGTGGCTGAGGAGTCGAAGTAGTGCTCACGATGATATTCTCGCCAAGGGAAGCGTGTACGGCGTTCCCAGGCAGGACAGGTCCAACACGGTGGGGCCGAAGCGCTGTCTCAGTGTGACGTGCAACGGCGCAACCACCGACGGATGCGAAGGTGTTCGTCAAAAGCGTGAGCTGGTGATTCAGCTTGGCGATGGCTTGGACGAGATCACCGGTAGAGTCCTGTCCAAGAGCCAATGAGGAGGCTTGGACGCCGTCCCCGGGTGGTGCGGTGGGTGCTTGCGACGGTGGTAGGGTGGCCGGCTCCATAGCTGAGGAAGCGTGTACGGCGTTCCTGCGCAGGAGGGACCGGGCACGCTGAAGAACCGTGCGAGGAAACACTTAAGGCCGGCAAGTCAGGTCCGTTGTAGTCGATTGCGCCATTGTAATGCAATCACGGAGACACAGAGACAGCACCCGTTCCTGGGCCGGCTGTTGATGATGATGATGATGATGATGATCCTTCACCATGGCTCGCACCCACTGAGGGGGATAGGCCAAGAATCGGGCGGCAGTAGGTAGCTAAAAAAAATTCTTTTTGACAATGAGATACGCAAAGTAAAGAAGGCACAATCAAAAACAAAGAAAATTTTGTATACCTAGAGTATTGTGCCAACGAGCAGTCAGACTAACCGAAAGGTGAAAAATATAGTTATTATCAAGGTCAGAAAAAATACAATGTTACTAACGAATTTGGAGAAACAAATTTCAGTGAAATGAATACTGATCTGATAGGTAGAATAAGGTTACTATAATTAACAGGGTAATCGTCTTGTTTCTGTTAAAAATTGAAAGACTGCGCAACAAACGTCTCTGTGACAATAGCCGAGGGAGGAGGCCCCAAATGATAATAATACTGGTGTACTTAATCTTAATCCAATTTTGCAGAGTGGAGCTTCGAGTAATTTCGTTCGCTGGTTTGAATAACGTCGGCATGATAAAAAGTAGTGGTCTATTGTTTCAATTTCCTTACAATTTTGGCACAGAGGGGACATCGTCAGACCAGCTCTGTGTAAATAGAAATTCAATTCCGGGATGCGACAACGTAATTTGGAGAATGTAACTTCTAACTGCCGAGAAGGACACCACTGATTATTCCAGCCAAAACCGAGATGCTGAAAGTCTGTAGATGGGATCAGCGATAATTTGATTAAGTCATTTCGTAGGCTAAACGTTCTGAATCTCGATGCAGTGACGTAAGCTGTATCCGGTAAAATATGAAGCACAGGTCCATTTAAAGATGTTCTGGCTAATAAATCTGCCATTTCGTTTATGTATAAACCGCAGTGTCCAGGAACCCAGAGTAAATTAATTTTTTGTAACGTTGTAGGGATTAAATTTTGAAACACATTTAAGATAGTTGAATTCGTTGCCGAGGAAAGCGACATACATACCGACCGAGAGTCTGTTACTACGACAGCTGATAATTGATTCGGGGGTAGTTTGCGCAGTGCTAAAACAATCGCCAATAATTCTGCTATGAAAATAGTCGTGTAATCCGGAAGGCGAATAGAAAAGGACCAACTAAGAGAAGGAGAAAAGATGCCTACGCCAGCCTTTTCGTTTAACATTGAAGCGTCCGTGGCTATTATATTGTTTGTTTCCTGGTGAGAGAGGTAATCTTGTAATTGGTCATTTAAATATTGGAATGGCATTAGTTTAGCATTCGAGGGGAAGATATCGTCAAATTCAATTTGGAGGATTTTCTTGGATTGACTTATTGGGTGAATACATTGAATTTGTACATTCAGTGGTGATAGCTGTGCCTGTACGAATACGATCTGAGGGGTGTGCAGTCGCGACCAATGAGTATTAAAAAACGTACTTGGTTCATTAATGAAAACATACATTGATCTTCTTTGGGGAGAATCGTAAAACTTTAGGTACGTTTGGACAGTAAGGATTTGGAATCTACTAATTAAACATGGTAGTCGCGCTTCCATATACAGAACGTTGTTTGCAACAAACTTAGGGAGTCCAAGGCACAAACGCAGAGCTTCCTTTTCTAATAGTACCAAAGGTTTAATTTTATAAGCTGGACACCCAGAAAATAAGACACAGCCAAATTCCATGATTGGTCGGACATACATTTTATATATCATAATTAATGTGTTTCTTCGCAGCCCGTATCGTCGGTTACTGATTTTACGCAACCATCCTACAGCCCGAGTTGCCTTAAACGCGACGTTATCAATGTGGCTTTTCCAGTTTAGTGTTCCATCATATGTAATTCCCAGATATTTAAGAGAATCCACCTGAGGAATGAACTCTTGACGATACATCAGTGAAATGTGAACGGGAACATCTAAAGGAAAGAGAAGGAGTGCACTTTTACTAACGTTCAGAGACATATGTATGGTTTCAATCCAAGTTTCAAGCATAGATAAGTAATTTTGTAACATTTGATAAAGTGAATGTAGATCAGCATTCGATGCAAAAAAAGCGATGTCATCAGCATAAACGTACACATGAATGTCCTGGAGCAGCGGGATGGAGCTTAAAAATATATTAAATAAAACAGGAGATAATACTGATCCTTGTGGTACTCCCCTCTGTTGCTTATACCTAGACGATGAACAGCCGTTTTGAAAACAGTAGAACTCTCTTTCCCTTAAAAATTCTGACAACCACGCCGTGATGTATTTCGGAAACCTGTAATTCTCTAATTGCTTTATCAGTATGCTATGTTCCACGGAATCATAAGCTTTTGCTAGATCCAGGGTCACTAATGCTGAATATTCTCTTCGGCGACGAGCAAGTTTTATGCGACTCTCTAAATCTACGTGCGCACACCAAATCGAGCACCCTGATCTAAAACCAATTTGACAGGGGCTAAGTATTAAGTTTTCAGAAATGTAGGTCGTAATTCGACAATTTAAAATTCGTTCAATTAGTTTAACTAAGTTTGATGTTAGGGAAATTGGTCTAATATTATCTAAATCATATCGACCTCCCTGTTTTTTAAGTATCGGAATTACCTTAGCAAGTTTCCATTCTGAAGGTACCCACGCATTTTTTAAAGAGTAATTTACCATATTCAAAATTTCTTCTGGGGACAATTCATACAGAATTTTTATCACGGCTGTGGTAACTCCATCTGGTCCTGGCGCTGAAGAAGGCAGATAGCGAACAACATCCGCCAGTTCTTGTGTTGTGACTTCCCTAAATTCCTCTGTTCTATTCTTTGCCTCGTCGTCTTCTCTTTTTCTGAGCGCGCCCGCAGTCCGAGCGCCCGAGCCTAGGTGCGTCTTTTTCTTCATTACAATATATATATATATATATATATATATATATATGTGCGTGTGTGAATTCATACCCGGTGGTACACACCGGCATGCGCTGCTCTAGAAATCTACATGCGTTGGGATGAAGTGAGCTGGACGTGCGCCTCTAGTGGTTTGTGGGAGCTAGGGGAGCATTACAGCATGACATTGCGTCTGACTTGGTTTTATTTTGTAATATTTAGAAGTGCAAAGCAACTTTCGAACCGGGAACCATTATTTAGCTAAAGTTGCTAATAGTGGAAACAATAAATAACAACAAACCAAAGTCGTCAGCCAAAGATGTAAAGTCAAAGGCAGAAAAAGCTGAACACTCTCGAGTCCACAGAGTGTAGTGTACAATATATATATATATATATATATATATATATATATATATATATATATATATTGTAGTGGGGAAGAGAGTCCGCAGCCATTGAGAGAGGAGGACGAAGTCCAGCAGCCCGGAGAGCGCGAGACAGCGACCGACGCTCTTGAGACAAGGCTGTTGCGTAGCCCTAACTGCTGTATAAATAAACCCCCTCACAATGTATATATATATATATATATATATATATATATATATATACATCGAACCGTAACTAATGTTGTACGTTAACATTTCCGTGATTTTGGGTCGTTTTATAACATTTTTATGCATTTTTTTGTTTAGTTCTGAAAATACTATTTTATGAGAAAAACATATTGCCTGCTATGAATATAGCTGAAACCTACTGAAGCTTCACTGTGCTATGTAAATGCGAATTTAGCTAGATCCTAACATATTTCCGGTGTGCTAAAACATTTCTGAGCTCCTGCACATTCAAACAATCCGCATGGCTGATTTCTTGAATCAGGAATCAATTTTAAAAATTAGATATTGCGTCCCAACGGAAGTGTTCGTTTTCAAACATTTTTTTAAAAGGTTGGTAGCATTAAATGGTATATGAATCATACATAGGATTACAAACTTCTGGTTTATTTGTTTGTAAAGATTTATTCTTCCCTTGACATAGGCCACAGATGTCTCTTTCTTGCTATATTGGGCAGCGATGATACTGGTTATTTGAGATGTTCTTCTTCTTCTGATTCCTTGCTTATGGCAGTGTTCGCATGGCATCGTCTGCAATATAAAGCAGGAAAACGTATTATTGGAATTTCGGCAGACCTTGTAAAAATTGAAATTTCATTTTCTTGAAATTTCTACCTTGTAAAAAGGACTGCTTAAGTTGCCGCTAACCTGCTGCCAATTACATAAGGCAGTGCTGTCAGCTGAGCTGTTGTTGCATAATTTTACTGAAGCTACATGGAAAGATAAGCACTCACGAGTAAAAGGTATGATAGGTGAAACAGGAATGAAAGTCGACGAAAAAAAAACAAGTCACCGGTTGGAGCCGAACATCGTGTGCGTTGCGCTACGACTTGTTCCCATGGCCACATTGTTGCGTATTTCTGTGTACAAGATATGACCCTTGGAGTGTTACCCAGCGCAATTCAAGCCCATGACTTCAAACCTAGAACATTCCTTTGAACAAAGGCGTGCCGCAGTGCACGAACTTTTTTTTACAGCGGGCAGTAGACCCCTAAACCGTCGTATGCTACCTGAAGACATCAAACCGGCTGGATTCGAGACCCTCACTATAAAATTATTAAGACGAAGGAAACCGTGGAGTCCAATTTTTGTTAGCCACAACCATTTGATGCCTACATTTAATGCAGCCAACGAAAGTATAGGTGAAAAATATTTGTAGTGTGAGTGAACTGCACCATTTAGAATACAAAAATAAGATGAATAACAATAATCAATCATTCCACCAATATTGTTTTTCATGTGCAACACTGAGGTCTGGGTGCTGGTGCACAGAAAAACAAAAACACAAGAAAGGTGAAAATGTAAAACTGCGACTGGAAGGTATTGGATAAAAAATAGAATAAAAAAACAGGCAAACAGCTTTATTGTTATTGTTATTATTATTATTAATATTATTGTGAGTTAGTAAAGGCTATTTGGTCACTCCATAACAAAAAAAAAAAGTGTCAAAGAGGACCAATACGGACTCATTGTCGTCCAGCTAACTAGAAATTTGTATCATTCAGTGTGGGGATGCTTGCACAACCCACCGAGCGCCTATCAATTCTAACTTCATTTGTAGCAAACCACATCGTTTTTGGAGTTTGAGCTATATCAAAATGTGCATCAATCCAACGAGACTTTTGGAATAGTCTCGAGTCTAGAACTTGCTTGAAATGAAAATATTCTTCATTCCCGCTTTTAACAACCAATAGCTAATAGCTAGAGTTCTGTAACAACTGATCTGTGGCCAAGCGTTTATCTTTACAGCTGCGGAAAAGACTCATGGTGCCTCAGAGGTACCACCACGTAAAATTTAGAGGTATTGTTACGGCCGCAAGGAGAACAAAACAATTTCTTCATACGACAGAGTGGTGTTCAGTTTCCGAATGTCTTCCTCCGTAAACTTTACGAAGTTCATCGTTCCAAATCTGAAAATGGAACAAAATAACATCAGGTTGCTTGAAAAACCACGGACCATTGAAATCAGCATGAGCAATGGTGTTGTAAAAATGTTTATACTCCGTTTTTTATTTATTAACAAGGGACATAATAACTGGATTATATTTTCTAGGCCACACTTCCTTGTTGGGCCAGACATTGTGGTCTATTTGTCTGTGATAAACCTAGTAATTAGGCAATGCTTTGAGCTGGTTACAATAGACCGACTCTTGCTTAAGAACTCGACATGCTTCCTTGAAGAGCAAAGTTCCAACGAATGTAAAAAAACT
This sequence comes from Dermacentor silvarum, assembly GCF_013339745.2. Classification (NCBI taxonomy): domain Eukaryota; kingdom Metazoa; phylum Arthropoda; class Arachnida; order Ixodida; family Ixodidae; genus Dermacentor; species Dermacentor silvarum. The sequence goes on from NC_051162.1 coordinate 100,201,662, forward strand.
GCGATTGTCAGCTTCTTTGCCTTCGTCTATTATTACTTTGTTCCTAAGATTATCGTAGCTTAAAGAGATTATAAGTAATATTAAGCCTGTTTGTATAAAGGAATTCCTCCAAGATAGGAAAACTTCCACAGAAACCGGCAACTTATGGGTTTCTGGAACCACCGACGCCAGTGTCAAGATTCGAGCCAGTTGCGTATTCAGACTGTCTTACCAAGTTCATTCTCTGCCACAAATTTTATCGTTGGCAAATGAAATAAAACTGAGAGACAAAGAAGCCTGCTCACACTCGCGCCGTTCCTTGCACAGTGGTCCAATGACTCTGACTTCCTGGCGTCTGTACTATTATGGCTGCGCTGCTGACGTTACTACAAAAAGTTCCGAACGTGGAGAAAACTGCAGAGAGAATAAAAAAGAGATAACTTAACTGTATTTTAACATGATGTCACATACAGATTCTCAATTAATGCTAAATTATGAAACACAAGAGCTTACCACTTAATTTTTACAGAAAAATAGAGCTGCAGAAGCATGCAAAAGAAAGAAAGTGCGAGTACATTGCACACGTAAGATGAACTATTCCATAACTATAGATCACAGTATAACGTGAACGCAAAAGAACAAAGGCCGGATCAAAATTATGCAATAGAAAAGATAACAAAAGAATGATGCAAATCCAACACACATGTTTGAATCTATGCGACGAAAATACTTCGATAGGTGGTTAAAGAAGTGCTATACATTTGCCCATTTCATTTCTGCGGCAGTGGCGCAAAGGAAACTGAAAGGTGTATGTGCTCCCGTGAAACCTTGCGGCGCCATATTAGAAAGCATAAGCAGGCTTCTTATTTTTTCCTTTCTTATGGTTTACTTTAAATGTACCGGCCGCTTCTTTACCAATCTCCTGTTGTGGGCGAGTGCCACTGTACTGCCAGTTTCTTGGCAAATCCCCTGTTGTGGGTGTGTGACATAGTACGGATATCACATTTATAATTAGCACGTGGCGATCATCTCAAAGAGGTAGTTGGGGTTGGCACGATTTCCATCCCGTTAAGAGCTTTGGGAGACCGCCTTGGCCAGCTCCGACTTCGGGGATCAGCAAAGTTTGGTCGCGAGGGCCCGGGACGTGGCCCGAGCTCAAGGCATTCTGGAATGAGCACGCCTCTTCGAAGCTACGTTCACACAATGAAAACATTTATTCTCTCGCTCAGCCAACTACGGGTGTGTGCTATTTACTAATCAACGAGCGCACGCACTTCGCGGCTGATCACGCGTTGTGGGGAAGTGCCATATTGAAACTAGATGAGCAAAACGAGAACAAGGTGAAAGCAGGAGCCAACGTTTCGACAAGGGGACTTGTCTTTTTCAAGGCGACATATGGTCCCCTCGGCAAAAAAACAAAAACAAAAAAAAAACGTTGTTTTCTGCCTTCACTTTCTTCTCGTTTTGTTGATCGTCTTGAATTTCGATATCCTGCATTCCCCGTGTTTTTTCTATATTGAAACTAGGTGTCACGAGCCAGCGTTAAGAAAGAAGTTACGACTGGGAAGCGTGGTTTGCGAGATGCGGGTGCCCAAAAAGAAGACGTGTAGACTGAGGACACAGGCTTGAGTACTTTAACTCTGTCTTGTTCAGTTGTAGAGATGGGCAAAACGGTTCACTACAGTGAGCGCCTCGCAACGGCTCAGCTCACTGAAATGAACCAGTTCAGTTGAACGGCTCACGAGTTCACCTAAATCTGTAACCTGTTTCATGCATATTCTATGGTTATTTGGCTTTGAAAAAACAATATATTCATAATTGAATAACCGTGTTCATGGTATTTTCACTATCTAAGGCGTTGCAACCGCCGCTGAGCACAAGAACGCGGGATAGAAACCCGACCGCGGCGGCCGCATTACGATGGAGGCGAAATGAAAAACACCTGTGTGCTTGCGTTGTCGTGTACGTTAAACAACCCCAGGTGGTCAAAATTAATTCGGAGCCCTCCACTACGGCGTGCCTAATAATCAGAACTGGTTTTGGCACGTAAAACTCCAGAAAGAAGAAGAAGGTATTTTCACTATGTTTTGAGAATGTTCTTGCATATTTTAAAATCGTTAATTTTAGTTGAAATGAAACTTTCTTTTCTGATGTGGGGGATAAAAATGCCAATGATCCTGTAACAGGCAGAATGCGACGTACGCATTTCACAAAAAATAAATATATATAATACTTCATCGTCATTACAGGAGCTTTTCTGGTTTGGTGGTACCTTAAAATCAACGTTGGTCAAAAAAAGAACAAAAATTATTGTAAATTATCTTTTTACTTTATGGACTCATTCACATACGCACGCTCAGTATAATATGAATGAGCTGTAACGCGATACAACATGAATGTGGAAATCATTACTTGAAGTACAATACCAAAATCATAAGAAAGATCCACAAAACTGCCGCGCGTACTTATTGTTTTTTTTTTCTTGAGCGCACGCCTGATACTGGGGATCATGCGCCAGCACAAAAAAGAAAAAAGAGAAATGAACTTCTATTACAACGCAACAGATCATTGGCCTCGATTTATTGACATGCTAATGAGACACGCCGAGAAAATGCACAGAAGTGGATGCCATGGGCGCCATTTTCATGACTACATTAATTTGCACAAACGAAGACCAGGACGCACACTGTACGTTCACCTGTTGTCTTTAAAGACACGCAAGACCGTCTTAGAAGCGTTGTTGAACCAGCGCACGATGCACGATCGGTGAGAGTCATGAGCCATCGTTCGAACAGCAGCAGGCAACGAATGACCGGTGCCAGCCTTTGCCAATTAAGGCATCTTTACTTCTCCCTTCGGTGGCATCGTGTGCCACACAATAGGACGCACAAAAACCAAAGGCACTGCCGCGCATCGCACACAGCGAGAGAGTACGAGTAGCGCGACTCTGCCCATGTGGGCCACCACTGGTCGGTCAGAAAGCTAAACTTCGAAACCCAGCAGAAGACCCGGATTTGACGGAACAGTTCGGCACGGCTCACTGAACGAGAGAGAACCGGCTTCCTCTCTCCGAAAGAACCGCCGCTCACGTACTAAGCCACGGCTCACTCGACTCACTCGTTCTTCAAGAAGAGAGGCTCAAAAGACAGCCGAAGGCGAGGGGGAGGAGGCGACTCCTGCGAGGAAGCGCGGGAGGGCAGTTGCTTTCTCGCACCGCTAATAGGTGGCGCGGAAGTCGCACCAAGTAGAAGACCCGGCTCTGAGGGAATGGTTCGGCACGGCTCACTGAACGAGAGAACCCACTCGCTCTTTAAAAAGAGCGGCTCACAACATCTGGCTCACTCCTGAGCGACCCATCTTTATTCAGTTGTCTCTCTTGCCAACGCTGTGCACATCTTCAAGTGTCACTTCGTGACATAGCTGGCGGGTTTGCTGGGTAAGGTTCATCCGATGCCACCAACCCTTCCTGGTCGCAGCAGCACCAGCCCAATACTAGTGAACACAACTGTCATACGTACGAGCAAGCGAATTCGAAGATGGCCGCCGGAGCGTGATATCTCCGAAACAACGTTGGCCTGCCCACGGACAAGTATGAAAGGACTTTTCTGAAGAAACGTCGATGTCATCACAGACCGGTATGCAAGGCATGGACACAACGGCCACTCAGTAAATTCTTCAGAACCTACATGTACCGAAAGCGTTCCACGGAAATATCTTCGACGACGTAAAAGACTGGGTGGAGCAGTTTGAGCGTGTTGCCGAGATCAACAAGTGGAGCAATGCGGCGAAGCTGACAAACGTGTACTTCAGCTTGAAGTACGGTGTTCACACTTAGTATAAAAACTGAGAAGGGCTCACTAAATCATGGGTCGAGTTCCGCAGTTCCTTGCTGGAAACCTCCACCAATGCTGATCGCCGGGAACCAGCCGAACGGGGAATGCACTCCCTCATTCACTGACGAATGAGAGCGTGACGTCGTACGTCGAGGATATGACACACTTTTCTTGTCGGGGGGACCTGATCATGCCAGAGTAAAAGAACCTGCGCCTTTTGATGCGTGGAGTTGAACAGCGTTTTGCTTGCCTTTTTCGCAGCCCTCCAGAGAGCGTGACTGAATTCTTGACCAAAGCCACCACGACGCAGATGTTACCGCTGCGCTCAGTTTTATATGACAGGCAACTGAACGCGACTTCACCTATGGACCCACGCTCAGGTGTGTATGACAGGGAAGTGAACACTGCTTCACCGACGGACCCGATTGCTTTTGGAAATGTTGACTTCAGGACATTATCCGCTCTTTGGTGCGTGATGAGCTTCAACGGCTCTGTTGCCCGTCTCAGGCCAAGCTTGGTTCCATTTCTGCTCCCGTGAGAAATGTGAAGTTAAGCAAGTGATCTAAAGGCCTCTTAGTGATACATAAGTTATTCGCCACCTGTGTCAACACAGCTGCAGCGTGCATCGTAAGCAGACGTTTTCGGCCGATCCTTTGTCCACGCTCCGATGCCTATCGCGCCCGCCACGTCTTACGCCACATCATACGTCCAGCTCCCATCATATCTTCTTAACATATGGAAGATCGACGCTCACTCCAGAGGAAATGCGGCTTCTGCCGTAGCACGGAGAGAGGTCCCCTCTGCTATCACTGTGTTGAAGCCGGCCATGTATACCGCGAGTGCCCATGCTGTCGCCTTGGACTGCAAGGTAATTTCGCGGATTCACCGAGGCTGAGATGTGGCGAAAGGACTAGGGCGATTGAGGAATACTTCAACCAGCAGAGTATGTCACTGTTCCCGCGCGGCAGTCGAGCTCACCGTCTCCCAGGTGATCTTCCCCAGCTCGTCGAAACTCTCCAATGGCAGCGCAGGGACGGTCGACAAGCTCTCTCCAAAAAAAGTAAGAACATGACCTTCGGGGGCGAGGCCGCTGAAAATCTCCCTTCCGAAGAGTTCCCATCGACGCGAGTACGCTCTATTCAAAGCGATTCAACGACTGCAGTAGCTGTACGTGTACTCGGGGACAGACTCCCGTTAGACATACCTGTTATGCTTGACGGTCACCCCATTAGTGCGTGATTGGACGCGGGTGCCGACTGCTCAGTATTGTGCGGCAAACTAGGGACGGTACTTAAAAAAGTTAGCACGCCTTGATCTGGAATGCAAATTTGTACTGTTGGGGGGCATATCGTAGCACCAATAGGCATGTTCGCGGTCAGAATACAAATTCGTGGGTGTACGTTTCCGGCCAGCTTCCTTATACTCTGCAATTGTTCTAGGGACCACATCTTGGGCGTATACTTTTTGCGAGAGTATGGAGCTATTATAGACATCTGGGAACCCACAGTAGCCTTCTTGACAGAAAGAGTAGCGAACATCGTCGACAATTGCTGTCGTAACGCGCTGCGGGTTCACGCTGACAGTGTAACGTTACGTTACCACCACACGCAAGCGTCCTGCTAGCGGTCGTTTGTGACCACCTAGGTGACGGCGAAGCACTCGTAGAGGGCAATCTCTCTCATATGCTGACCCCTAGTGCCTGTCCAGCCCGCAGTCTCGTCTTGCTTCCAGGTGGACGTTCTGCAGTCCTCGTGGCGAATTTGAGCCAGGAACATCAGCACCTATTTTGCCTACAGCTATAGCTTTCGCTGAGCCTATAGCAGGCGTTGCTGAGTGCTTTGCGTCTACGACAATCGAAAGGTCAGCTCCGACACTCAGTAATATTGACATGAATTCACGCCTTTCGGAGCAAAAGCACAAAGTGCTGCGCAAATTGCTACTTCGGTACAAGGAGTGCTTCGCATCTTCTTAGGCACGCCAGACGCCCATCACAAGACAACGAATAATCACGTATGCCGATTTTCGTCGAACACGAAAACGGCCTTTGCGCGTTTCAGCAAAGAGTGCAACGTGAATAATGCACAAGTCAAAGCTTCACGATGACGTCATACAACCGTCCCAAAGCCCTTGGTCGTCGCCGGTGGTCCTCGTGAAAAAGAAAGACGGAGCGCTTCGATTCTGCGTTGCCTATAGAAAGTTCAATAAAATCACAAAGAGAGACGTTTATCCGGTGAATAATAAGTGAAGCTTTTCTTTGCCTACCTGATAGGGGTTTCGCGTGACTATGCTGCCGTAGATTTCTTGCCTCGGCAGGACTGACAGTAGTGGCAAGAAGAGCCCCTCGTTGCGCCTAATCGAGCTAAATATTGTTACTGACACGTGTCCTTGCTTATATTTTTTAAGGTTAATACTGTTCACTGGCTAACGAATGTTGACCGATATTGTTCCGTGCAGGACATACCTACATGTAACAGAACATTATCGATCGTATGATTCTACCCATTGTCTGTTGTCTAATCAGATTGTATGCGTCACACGAATTGCATAGCAATTTCTGGAAGGCACACGGACACGAGCAAATACACTGCAACTTTCGACGAGTCGTCTATAACGGCCGGCGTGCTTGACCTGCAGATCAGATTACGACGATCTCCGCCTGTACTCGCCGCAAATTGTGTTTGAGTGCTAGTAGTTTTGTGAGCACAAGTTCGCGCAATAAAGAGTAAGTTTTGTGACTAGTTGTGCCACGGTCTTATTCTTCAACGCCACTACTACGTACTTGGCGGTTCTTAGAATCCCGTTGAAGTCCTTATATGGAGTAAGTTTTGTCGAGTTAGAAATTCTATTCGTATAAATTCGGTTAACGCAATAAAATTCTCCTAAAGCTATAGTCTAAAGCGAAATTTACTTCGCCTACCTCCTAGTGTTTCGCATGGGTCCGCTGTCGTAGATTTCTCGCCTGATAGGTACACCAGCCATTCTGCAGTGTCAATGAGCGCACCTGGTTTACGCCTAATGGATACATATTCGAGGACATTAAATCTGTACCTCTAAATTTATTGTTATTATAAAGTGTACTTAATTGTAGGCTGATTGGTTTTTATATAGCACAGAGACATCTTGAAACACCAGAATTACGCTTAATATTCAACGGCGTTTAAATTGCCCTGATCTCTTATTTGCTACTCTATTCCTGGACAATTTTCACGTGTCACCCTGTGCTGCAGCCCATGAATCACTGAATTTAGCCTGTCAGTAGTGTTTATGAGCGCACCTCTATTCTGCCTGACAACAAATTGCGACATAAAACATGTACAGGTGATTTCGTCTCATTGGTCTATTTAAATTAGACGACCTGTTAAATGGTGTCTTATATTGACCGACTTCTTTGGTCTCCATAACTTTCATCTGTGTATACAGCCTAATCTCTTCTTTGGCAATCGGTTATGTAGCAATGGGTATGGGCTCATTTGTTGCATATGTCCTAATAAAGGTTACGTACTAGTGTTAGACAATGATTATAGAATTGTTAATTATATTGATAGATCCGCCAGGCTTCTCTGTGCTAACAGCCTTCATTATTATTATTCCTCTCACAGACTTCGTACATCGTCTTCATTCTCTTAATATAGTTGCATCAATCTCTCTGCACAACATATGCGCCTGATTTGGTGTTTCAATTTCAGCATAGCTTTGCAAGGTGGAGTGCGGAAACAAAAATGCATCGGCTTGTACCTTAAGAAAGATGAAAATAACGAAACGCTACACCTCACATTTAGTTGTAGTGATTAATATCTTCACGTCAATTGTCTTCAAATAATTTCCCAACATATACATTCGGTCTGCATATTTTTTCTTTACTTCACCTCATTAGCTTGTGCTCATTAACAAGGAGTGCTAATGATAATACTTATACATATATTAAATTGTGTTAAACACCTGTATCACCTTTTAGGTCTGCAATCTTTTTAGTATGAATATGTTCTGAGTAGTTGTAAATTGGTGTTTACATTTTCCGAGAGAATTTTGTTTTCTTAGAGTTCGACTGCTGGCGCTGTAGATAAGAGGCGAAAACAAGTAGCAGTGGCACGCCCAGATCTTCCACAAATGCCCCGTTTTCATTGCCGTAATTTATTGCACCGCAGGTGGACATTCTTTTTCCTCCTGAAATTTGACAGATTTAAAGGGGAAGTTACTTTAAGAAATTTTTCTGGGTCACAATATAAGAAATATTCCCCAAGACGGGCCCGCCAAGGAATTGCAGTTATTTCGCTTGAAGTAGGCTTCTGTTGTGTTGCACTCTGCACTTAGTGGCAGTTGAGCTAACAGTTCTGCTGCAGAAAATATTTCTTGAGAGTTGTTTTCTGATTTTGTGCAGTTTGGTAAATTTCAGGAAAGTGGCAGAAATATTTGGGCTCTTTTGCCCAGATATCGTGTTACAGCAACACGATATCTGGGCAAAAGAAAACGCCGTCAACAAAAATGGGAGCAATAACCGCTTTTTCAATTAAAATATTCGAACAAACAAATTGGATAAATTAGCAATAAAAGAATTGGATAAATTAGCAATAGTAAGAATAAAGAGCTGGGGGAAGAAATTGGGAACAAAAAAAAAACTAACTACTCCTTGCTATCAGTCGAACACACAACCTGGACAGAAGGCACGCGAAGCTTTACTAGTCTATTGCAATGGCTGTCGAGTCTTCCACTTTCTGGGGTGCTTGCGTAAACGTTCACACATGCAGAGTTAATGCAACGATCAGCATGGTGGCGGATATGGAACATTAGTTTTAACCGTAAGCGTCAAATGTACGTACTATTGGGAAGAAGCAACTAGCATAATCGATCGTATACTACCCCAATGCCTTAATTCCTCCATGCAGATGCAGGTAACATATTATTAGGCAATGTCTGAACAAATGTTCTTTATAGACAATGCTGCAATGTGCCTACTACTGCAGTGTTCTCTGTATTGTTAGCAAGAGAATTGAATAAACTTCCATCGTAGTCGGCCAAAACAAAATTTCACTTTTAGGCTCATACCTGAAAATAAGCCTGGAACGGCTGCACCAAAATAACTCTTGTCAATTGGCGTCTTCCTGCAAAGAGAAGAATGCAACTTGACATTATATAGTCAAAGCCATTTTAGGATCTCACTGAACCAGTACCAATGTACCAATGTGAACTTTTGTTTGCACAGAGAACATTGTAATGAACACATGTAGAGCGCCTCAAAATGGAATGTTTACATCTACTTGCAAATCAAGGTGATAAGCGCCTGCATACAGAACACACGGGGGAGTGTGATCCTGAAAACAACAGCAGATGCAAGAAATTTTGGTGGGTAGAAACTTGTAGGAGTTGAAGGGGGCGTGAAGGCACGGCTAGCGAGGACACCCTTTTATCGCTTTGGAGCACTGACTTCATTTGACAGGGGAAAAGCCCGAGGTAATGATTATACATTATTGTCGCTTAAAAATTTGTCAGCGTTCTTTCTTCCATGACTTCGGTGCTAACTGTGTGTTTAGCTTGTCAAGTTTGAGAATCAAATCATTACAAATACGGGCAGAACGCTGCTAGTTTACTATGGAAGTTATTTCAGTTAGCAATAAAGGAATATCGTTACACACCATTCTTCCACCGCTGAAATGCGTTTGCCTTAGTCATGCATTACAGCCGGGCTCCTCCCTCCTGCTCCCCTCTGGACACGCCGTGTTATCTAACAGCGCGTGCGCGAACTGCCCCGTATTCTTTCGCGTCGCCGCCGAGATTGTACTGGTGGCAGGCCGGGGCGAGCTATCACTGACAATTATTCCATCGCGACCCCAGCTGACATTAGTGGCACTACGATAAAGTGTATGGCAGATGTGCTTCTGGAGCTCGTGCGGCGCGATTAAGAGTAGTGAACTTAAAGGATTTTATTTATAAAAGAGTGGCGTAAAGAAACTGGGTAGATCGACGAAAAGTGGTTGAAGTAGGCTACGAATGCTACATTTTGCATGGCAGCACGAAACAATTGAATGCGAGACAGAAACCGAAACTTGTGTTCCTGTTTCACTGTCAAACGTTTCGTGCGTTAATACAAGATATTAGAACACCAACTGCGAAAGTATGTTCCGTTGCTAAGAATAGTAGTTGCGCTAAAATTATGAAGGTCCTACGCACTCTAGTACATGACAGTAATCGAATCATTTTGCAGGTATCTGGCTACCAAGCGTCATTGGTTCCTGAAACTGTTAGAAAACAGCGCTACTTAAGCAGCACATCCCACGAGTTGGAGCAATGCTTCGGAAAGAGGAGACGCTTGTATCCATTTTACCGGTGGGTTTCCGGCTGTGCAGGAACTGAAATAGGCGCACACCAAATTACCTCAAGCGCCTGTCTTTGTAAACTTCCCTTAAATGATCGTTTCCTTTGCTTGGTATAGGAGCGCAACAGCTCGAATTCCCATGCCAATCCCGTGCGGTCGTGTTTTCTTTTTGCACATTTTATGTTGTTTTGTTTGAGAGTCGTTGGTTATCATCTAAGTATTTCTTATATACGGGCAGCGCGATAAAAGAAGATGCACTTCACATATTCTCGTTGGAGTTACGCCTGAACACACAGTGAACTTTTTCTGCGTCCTATTGTGCATTATAAACGAGGAAAGTTGAGTGGTAATTTCTCGTTCATCCGATTTGTATGCATCAGGAAAACTCGCGTGATTCGGTACTTCACTAACCTCGGGTTTTTGCTTGATGCGCGCATTCAAAATTTCAGAAGAAATCATTTCATATAGATCAACGGTGGGAATTTCGCCAAAAAGTAAAATATCTCACTGTTCGAAACGAGTGGTGCATGAAGAAGTGCGATGCAGTGAGTTAATGTTGATGTGCAACAGTGCACAGCAGGCTGATCTAAAAATAAAGCCCATACTTACGTTGTATAGAGATAAACAATACTGTCGTTTGTTAAACCGCTAGATACTGAGTAGTTCTGTAGCTTCCTTAGTGTAGAATTGCCGTTCAGTACTGTCGGTTTGGTTTGTACAACCTCCAGATCCTTGTTCTGTAAAATAGTAGAACCATTTCTTGTACCTTTTAGTACACAGTACATATGTCTGGAAAATATGTAGTTTTTGTTGTGTGACGGCATCATTGAATAATGCAGAATTTCATGTCAAGTTTGATGTCTGTGCGACCACCAGGGAATATTTTAACATACGCATCCCATAGACACAAATATTTTTCTTGTTTTTCTTTGGTGGTGACGCGCCTTGTCCAACGATATTCAGTTGCAATAATCTTTCTTCAGCTGAAACAATGTCATGGCTGCAGAATTTCTTGACTCCTCACAGCCCTTTGTAACGCTCTCTGCTCACCCATATCACTGAAAGCAAAGTTGTTAAATGTTCAAGTTGTGAAAGCAGCAACAACCATTTTCACGCAATATTCACAGGCAATAGAAGGATGTCTTAAACCGTGATAATATTGCGCGAAGTGTGAACTGCTGACAAGCACTAAATGAAGATATTTCAACTGCCTAACGGAAGATGTTTACATTTCTTAACCGCTATTTCAGTGTTGTGTCTGTTTTCAAATCCTACGCAGTTTTCGGATCTCTTGTTTTCTATCCACGAGAGCTGCTATTTTGCTTTTTGATAAAGGAGACAGTTGCGCTCTATGAAGGTTGCTTCACTATCATTTCTTGGTGTAGTTTATGCGGATTTACTATATGTTGGCAAAGCAAAAATTAGTTTCCTATTCCGGTCTGTGTGGAACGGTTAGTGTAACGCCGACGTGTGCCTTTTGGGCACATTAGAAGCACATAAGTTATAGATGTTTTAAGGGAACAAAGATGTGGTGGGTTCTCCATCGCTATTGCAAGGCGCCACGACTAGGTGCACACTAGTTGTTTACAGTAGCAAAGTGCAAAAGTGTCCGCCCGACATTCCCAAGCAAATAAAATGCATTTCTTCAAGCAGGTTCCTTAAATCTCGCTTCAGCAGTCTACAAACTGAAAATTTGCAGCCAGAGGATGGGAATTTTCATTAAATGGCTTGAAACGGAAAAAATAAGATCTGAGGGGTGCAATGCAGTCCATAGAGGCTTTGCTTGAAATGTTAAGGGTTAATGGTTAAGCATTAAAGCCATTCTGGATGAGTACCTTACTAAAGCAGTCATAACTAAGCAGTCCACCTTTAGAAGGAGCAGCATGTGGCAGAATGTTTTCAGCTATTCTAGCCCATATTTCTGTCACAACTTTGTCTGCCAAGATTGAGGTAGCGTGCTTGGCTCTGGCTCCAAAATGTGGCAGTACAGAAAGGCAGGCGTGCAGAAGCGGACACAAGTAGGAACAAAGAAAGACAAATAAATAAATAAATAAATAAATAAATAAATAAATAAATAAATAAATAAATAAATAAATAAATAAATAAATAAATAAATAAACAAATAAAGATAGGTGTGTGTGTGTAACACAGCGGAAGCTCCGGTTCCTTTGTATGAATATTAGGCGCAATCATTGATGTGCAACTGTATCGGTGGACAATATATAATTGTTGCATTGTCCGGGGTCTCGTGGAATTTAATTTTTAACGCTTAGTTTGCTTGAAGGCAAATATATTGTTCTTAACGTTATAGATATGTTTTTAGATACATTACTGTATTAATAGGCCACTAAATAGGGACTTACGACTCACCATACTGACGTTTTCAACTTTTATAGATATCATTATCGAGTTATTTCGGAAGTGTTCTTCAACCTACAAGAAAAAAAATATACAAGATTTTGTTTATTATTGTGGAGGTCGTAGGACACTCGTAACGTTGTTCCAGAATCACATGAAACAGTTAACACATGTATCATATTTTGTAGCGTTGAATATATGAACCGGTACTTTCAATTACAAAACATTTCTTGGAGCCCAGCCCAACAAAGGATACCAACGCACAACGTCCGAAACCACAGCTTCAACGTTCGTAAATTGTTAAGTATTGTGCCTAGGTCTCTTCATTCATCTAAGTGGTTTCTACGGCTCTCACATTCATCTAAAGGTAGCGTTTCTGAAGCAATTGCGGCGTGAAAAGCGGCAATCCATGTTCAAAGAATGAATGCATATTTGAAATATAGGCAGGAAGCCCAGGAGAGAAAGTGCAGTTGAGATTGGAGCCAACGACAACGTGTGCGATCAGCTAGCCTTCTAGAAGAGGGTGGTCGTGTTTGAAAGACGGTGAGCGAGCAAGATATCTAACAAGTTTACACGCATACACTCTCTAACAATTTGATAAAGATTATTACAATTTTATCAGTAAGCAGCACTTTTACCAGCCGTACAAACAAGAGCAGGGTGATCTTGGGAGTTTTGTTTATATTTCTACAAATCAAAGGGTAGCATCAATAATCTTACATTTGCAGGAGTAAGATGCACTTAAGCACCCGTCGTCAACTTACGCATGCTCTAAATGACACCTCCCATGACAATCACAGTTTGTTGCACTACACTTCGTTTGTATAGTGCACAGTTTAAGCAAAAATGATATTTTGGCATCAATATAATTAGTTTCCAAAACATTACACCTATTTTCTTTTTTTATTGCGATAGCAATTATATGGACACTCAAAAGAAGATTTCTTCCGTCGCCGTCGCCGTCGCCGTGAGGTTCCGCATGACGTCAATGGAGATGAAATCGTCGCCGCGCGCCGAACGCTGTATGTGCGAGTGAAAGGGCGCAAGGGGCGCGCGCTTTCACGGGGAGTGAACGCACGGCGGAGAACAAACGCGCGTTCTGCACCGTGTTCGCTTAAGGGCTGCAGAAGTAGGCGTCTCTTTCCTCCTTTACAATCACCACGTATGTAGAGCAAACGCGCCTTCTTCCGACGCGCGAGAGGCCGTGGGAGAGGGGGGGAGGGGAGGGAAGGGAGGCGACGTTTAGCTGCGGCACCAAGTGCCTATTTATATCAGAGGCTCCAGCAACAGTCACCAACGCCGCACGCATTTTGAGCGAACGCGGGCAAAACGCCGACGGCGTCGACAACAGTTCTGCGTGTTGCCGGTGCTGCTGCATGTCCAAGTTTATACAGCTGATAAAGCTAATATCATTACTCCGTATAGCTCTCTACAAATTTGCTATCGCAATTGATGCTTCGCCTTTCAGGTGAAACTGCGACAACTTTTTAACTTCACTACACTGCAAGCCAGAAATTGGCATATGATTGAAGGGTTACATAACACAAGATGACAAGTGGTTCAAACGGACAAATCAACAGGACCAAACGAAATGTCCCCCCCCCCCTTCCCGTTAGCATCATATGAAAACACAGGTTAATAAATGTGGCATTCCGTTGCAGATAAAAGTAGTTATCTAGAAAAGATCGAGTAATAAAGAGTTCACCTCTTCAACTGATCGCAGAAAAAAAACTGTCCCTTCTTGCAAATATTCGAGGTAATGAGTGGCTGTAGCTTTGACGAGTCCGTCGATTCCTATATGAGGTTACAGATATTAAGGGGCTAATAAATTATTTTACATAGAATAATATGAAGAAATGTTAGAAGAATAAGTTTACGTCGAACATCGTGCATCCGGATATTATTCGTTTGCATTAAATGAGATAGTGAGTCCTCTCTTCCGTAACTACCAAAGATATATCTAACCTCGTAAGTCAATATATATCATAGTAGGCGGGACCCACGCAATAGAAGTGTATTCAAGCTTTCTTCTTTGGTATGCGCTAAAAGTGAGAAGATTCACATTTCCGGTGCTCTTTTCAGTTTTATATTTAAATAACATATTATGCGAAGCGCGATTGCACAAATGTCAAATACGTGGGAATACCAGTGAAGGTATTGGCCATAATCGCGCCAAGGTATTGGTAATTTCCTATGTCAGAAATAGAGTTACCTGGTACTTGAAAGGATTAACAATCGGGAGGTTTCTTCCGTGCTATACGCATAAGCAGTTTTTTTATTGTTAAGGGACATGTCCTAACGCTGCCGCCACTCATGAATAGTGGAAACTGCACTGTACACTGAGCAATGGTCGCTTTGTGATGAGATTCGTTGGAATCAAGTGCAGCCGTCCGCTAATAATTTCATTGCCACATCATCAGGAACTACAGACACTAAGTCATCTACATACATTAAGAATAATAAAGACCCAAACTACTTTCCTTGAGGGAAAACCGAGGAAACGTTCAGTGCCTCAGATGATGAAGAACAAATTTGTACATACTGCATCCTGTTCACAAGGTACGCTACAATCAACCAAATAATAACAGGGAGGCTTATGGCATTCTAACTTGACGAGCAGCTTTCCGTCAGGTACATTGTCGAACGCTAGGCTAAACTCGAAGATCAATACAATGACTGGCCTCCACCCAAGTTAAGGACAGAAGGAAACTCGTGTGCGCATGTTACAAGTTGCGTTATGGTCGACATCCCCCTTCGAAAGACGTGTTGGTACGGCGATAGGAGATTATGTTCGGAAAGGATTGTGTGTTTGAATAAGTTTCAACAGCTTCACGTGAGCGAAACAGTGCGATAGTTACGAACTGATTATCCGTCACCTTCTTAATACGAACTGATAATCTGTCACAAGAAACACGCAATGTGCATGTATCAATATGTTTGCACAACACGAGCCTTCTTCCAATCACGTGGTAGTTCTGCACTTCACAACTACAGGAAAAAGTATTGGTTAGAAACACAGAGATTTGTTCCGCATAACGTTTAGAAAAGCTTAGGAAACCCGACGTGGCGGGCAGATTTCTTGACGTCAAGATTTAGAAGCATTCTTAAAATGTTGGCCTGGGTGATTAAGAGATCGTCATAAAATCGATCATGAGATGGGTATTTGCTAGCCCTTATCTGATTTCGAAAAGACACTTTGGAAGTACTAGTCAAAATGTAGCGCATTTAAGTTGACCTGTTTCTTCTTGGCTAATTTTACTCTTACTCTCTGTAGATTGGGATAAATCTTAGACCTCACTGACCTATGGCCACTGCCCTTTACCCTACGTAACACATCTACATCCTGCTCTATGCTGGGATCACAGAGAGTATGAAATCTATTAATTTTTTTCTCCATTAGGGCTTTTCCAGGTCTACTTCCTGTTACTGCGCTTCCTGAAGAAGGTATTCATTCTTGGGAGTCTATTTCTTTCCGCGAATTCTACCAATATCTCTTCTCTAGTGTTCGTAGGATCGATGGCGTAGTTGCAACTTTCTTGTTTGCCAGCCTGACTGTTCCCCCCTTTTGGATTGAAGTCGCCCACTATTACAGTAGACTGAGTTTGCACCTTTCTTATTAGCAATTCAACATCTTCATAAAACTGTTTCATTTCTTCATCATCATGGTTGGAGGTTGTAATGTGGGCTTTTGCTACCTCTAATCTCCTATTTTACTTTATTACGCGGAATTCTACACTCTCAATGGCGCTGTAGAATTATTAATGTTTCCCGCTTTGTGAACATAAATTAGAAATGCTACCCGGTATTCTCTCTTATCTGAAGGACTTGTATAGCAGAGGACGTGGCTGTTAGTCAGCACTGTATAAGCCTCATCAGTTTTAAATCCAGCAGGCCTGCTGGACGCCTGGAGCACATTCTGAGGATTGTCCCTATTAGGTTAATTTATGATCATTATGTGCGTCCTGAGGATGTCCAAGATCTACAAACAAATGTCTCACAAACGTCCTTTGCGTGATTTCTAACATAAGGTGTCCCAGAAGCGCCCTACATCCTGACAAAAAGGTCCTTAGGACGTTCTCGGGATGATGCATTAAGAAATATTCATATTTATAATCCCTAGGGCGTCCCAATATTCCATAAGGACGTCCGTGGGACGTTTCTAGCGACGTCAATTCGCCTGCGTGGGACGATCCTGTGGACATCCAGAGATGATCCAGAGCATTTCTACGTATGTTCCAGGAACGTTCGAATGTCCCACTACGGACATCTGGTCGACATCTGTTGGACGTTGGTGGTCCACTAGGTTGTAACCTCAGTAAGGCCAATGACCTCCCAGGCAATTCCTGATAATTCCTCAAAGGAGCCCTGCTAACCTACCCTTTCCAGATAGGGTTCGCGTGTTAAACGTTGCAGGCTGAGTTTGCAGTGACGGCGTGTCAGGTTCCAGAGATTCTCAGCACCCTCTGTCGCGTCGCACAGACCACCGCCTTGGTCAGGTGCTCTGTAGCTGCTGACAACTGAGGGCCATGGGCTAATTGCAAGTCATATGGGAGGTCGTGGCCGGATACTGCACCAGGGTGGTCAATTTCTGTTCTGGTGAGGGAGTGTCTTTATTAAAGATTAGTGGACCTTCCTAATTTGGTTGCACCTGGACTAGTATAGCCCCACTAGCTTATTAAGGTGGCTGGCTGGGCTAGTTCGTCATTCATACTGGCAATAGCTAGCTATTACCGAGCCCACTAGTATGTTTTTGTCGGTGTCAGGTGCCACTCCTTGCCTGCAAATGTAGTGATCTGGAAGAGGATTCGACCTTACGACCTTCAGATTACAAGCCGGGTGTTCATACCTCTGCTCCACGCCACCACCCACCGCTTTAGTGACATATATATAAGTGTGCTTTTCTTAATAGTAATTCCAGTTGGTAGTGCAGCACTGGTCCGGTGTGCAAGTGATCTTTGTCATTCTTTTGAGCTGTTTAATCTTGCAGAAAAAATTAAGCATGTTGCTTAAAATAACTGATTACTGTCAATAGTACTGGCAAATATATATCGTAATTGGAGATGACCGCTTTTCCTAGAATTGCCGCACTGCTTTATTACATATTGTATGATAGTTTTGCGGCTAATTGTGTTGAAATGCACAAGGCTATGAACAATCGACAAGCTACAAATCTGGCTTTAATGTTTTGATGGACGCCACCTTAAAGGCATATGCGAATTTCAAGAAAGATTTGGTTTCAGTGGTATCAAGTCCAAAGACCTGTAATAAGTTTTAGCACACCAAGAGAAATATTATAGATTTTAGCTTGTGATGGGCCTTGCATAATTCAATTTGCGCACAATTATGAAGTACAAAGTTAAAACATATAAGACTCTGTTTGGAGCTTACTGAAATCAAGAAATGAGCAAAAACGCGAAGCATAGCGAGGTCGGAAATAAAGTGCAATCATTTGACCAAATTAAATAGCTCCTTTGTCAGATGAGTTGAAATTTTTTATTTAGCAATAAGGTACTTATCATTACATTTTGGGGGGCCAGTCCATGCAAAATACCACAGATTTGCCGAATTGTTAAATCTACTGTTAATTTTGGGTGGCTTTGTGATGCAAGCTCAATGTATAGTCCAGGCAGAAGTGTCGGATTTTTGTACAAAATGATAGTTAAACCACCGGGATTTATATTTACAGTTCAATATTGGACGAGATATGAATTGTTAAATTTGCATTTCTTTCTTTTACTAATTTTACGGTGTCAGCAACTGTAGAATACTAGTGACTGCCACCGTTTACAAAGCACAGCATATTTTTCATCTACACTTAGAGAGTTTTTCACAGTAGGGGAAAGTGCTTGTTTTTTCTAGAAAGTGAACAAGAATATTTTATTTCATTTGTTACATTTGGTGTATATAATAAATGTTTCTTTCCGCCGGTGCACGCGTCTCATGTAATTTTCATTTGAGCACGCAGCAACTGCTCTCAAAGGCACAATCTGTCCTCGGAGGCGTTGCCGATTACATGGATTTTCGCAAGGATGACAGCATCACAGCAAGAGGTTTGCAAATAGGGGCTCGTTGATTAGTGAAAGGAAAAGATGACGATGCAGTTTAGTCGCACCTAGATCACATGTGCACGTGACTTGGTCAAATCAACGATGGCCCTGTGCCACGCAGCGAAATGCTTGGCGGCGTGAAGCGCGCCGTCACAGCGACCGACGGAACACAGGAAAACGAAGTGTCAGGCGCCGGCGACCGTTTTAAACTGCGGTATTCATGCTATCGAAACGCCTTCTGCTCTGGACGGCGATGGTCGAGCGGCAGCTCGCCGGACGGATGCGTTCGCTCGTGTCGTCATCGCTGGGGTCCGACATATCGCGTTGTGGTCTTCCGTGTGCTCCTGATTAGAAGCATGACCGGCGGCGCAAGCGTTTTGCGACGTTCTTGCTGCCCGTAAAGTAGAACGCCTTGAGTTCTATAAATACACTCTCGAATTTATACTAAAAATGGCCTAAAGGCCACCTTATTTCACACACATGCTCCCATATCGGGATCATAAAACTCCCATTGTGCCAGGCAATCTTTCCCACTCAAATGGGGACAAACTGGTCATATTGTTGCACAAAAAAGTATATTTACAAGTATTTACAGGCGAGTAGCACAGGCGTAGCACGAAATAGCCAATATGGCGAGGAGCAACCTCTACTTCCTCTGCTTCGGTGCCGGTCTTCTTCTTTTGTCTCGCGGCATTACCCCCTGGGCGAAAACACGCGCATCATCCGGGCAGGTCAGAGTGCAGCATCAGCGGACGGGTGATACGGCTTTAGCGGGCAACATGAACTACGTCAGTCTTGACCGGCGCAATATTACGGTACTCCCGTTGTATGAGCAAGAAATGCCCACCTACATGAGAGTTTTATTGTACGCCCATTCAACGGGGGCAAACCCATGTACAGGTGGGAATGCGCTAGCGGACAACCGAAAAACGCCCGTCTGGGTTTTTCTGATTTTAGTGTTTACCTGGGACTAATCAAGCTGCCTAAGAATTATTTTGCCTTGGAAGCGCTTAATTTGTGTCTATCCGCTGCAATCCCTTAATTTGTGTCTATCCGCTGCAATCATAAAGGGTGAAATGAAATTTATTTCGTTGAACCTAAAGTAAAAAGATGTGTATTTCTAAAGTTGCAGTATTGAGAGTCTGGGCGCTTGTTAAGAGAGGCGGTGTGCGGCGGCTGTTGCTCTGTCTGAAATGCCTCGTGACGTCGCGCTGGCTATTATTAAAGACATTTATACACACAAGAAGATGGGAAGCATAGCGTGTTGTTGCAGTGATCAGTTAACAGAAAGCTTTGGGCTAGGCATTCAGCTGGGACATATTCACACTATCACCATCGCCTATTTTTACCGTTCTAGCATGACATGTTTAGAGCGTAATATTTATCGAAGAATTTTGTGCAGCATCGTATGTTTTCTTCAATGTTCTTACCTTAGTGAGCAAAACTGTGAAGTATTTTGTTACGTTCGTCTCAGGCGCTTGTTTTGTATAATTATTTGTGTCATAAATTATGTATGCCTTTAATTTGACACCTTGACCAATATCTTTCTCACCAGTACCTGAATTGAATAAATATATGCACAATAATAATGTTATAATCCACACACATATTCTACCGTAAAATTTTTGTCACAGCTACTCCTTGTTTACAGTTATTTGTACTGTTTTAGCCACGCCACTATGAAAGCGTTGCTAAAATAAGGGTGCGCTGCCTTGCATTGTATTCCTTTTGCAAGAATTAGTATAAAGCTTACAATGCACTGGCTAACTTTCGGTAACGTCGTTTTTACAGGTCTACACAACACTACAGCATTAGGAACCATTTTGTTTCATATTTCAGATCTGAACAAGTCTGATTTAGCGTCTAGATAAATAACTGACCGGCAAGATGTCTTAAGAAAAATGCTTGACAGATACATATATTCTGTACTTTGGCTACTGCATGAGTGAATCCTTAGATTTATTGTGCACTTAGCCACTTCTGCAATCTTTTTCCCATCTCAAATATATCGAGGGGAAAAAATACACTTCTCATTGCTGTTTTAACCAGAGGCTCACAAGTGACTGTCCGTGCTCGACTTCTTGGCGTAAGCCAGAGAGAATGGCCTTGTACACTGGCTCTAGCCCTTTGACTACGGCCGAGTTTAAGTGGCACAGCTTATTTCCTTTGCGCCAACCCCTTCCCCACAACAGACTAAGTGCATATTCCTAACACAATACACATAAATCTAACCATTAAAAGCGAAGCCTTTTTCTTCGAACCATGCCGGTTTTTTGTGTCTCGCTGTCTGCATTCAACGAGTAAAGAGAGCCTTGACGCGTGCGTTCTCCCCTATCGTGGGAAAAGCAGCAGCGCATTGAGGTACCCTAGACCAAGCTACTTACCCCATAAGGAGCAGACAACTAGCGCCATCTGCAGTTAAGGAAGGGAAGTAGCTAAGCTCAGCGTCAAGTGCATGTCAACATAGAGCTACTATACATTAATACCTCTAGACGAAAAGCTGGCAGAAAAAAGTGGAGCCGCCATGGCACCGCGGCGTAATCGTGCTGCGGCCAAAATTTACACCAGCCGCAAAGTAAAATAGACTTGGTTACTGCAATATAGAGCTGTGCTTGTCTGGTTGAGCTCTGCGCCACCACGTGGCTGAGCACTGTGCAGGCTGTTCACCTTTGCGCCTCCGCTCATCCAGTGAAACGCCCAGTCCACTTGCTTTTACCCGAAAACCGCAGGCGCTAAAACTCCCTACTATTTAGTCAAGCTGTGCTCCGGTGCTTTGATTTCGACATTGTGTTGCCATCGCGCTCCTCACTAGCCTGCTGAATAGCTAGCTCGTTTGGAAGAAGGGCGGCCCCAGCCAAATGGTGGAGCTGGTATGAATGTCCCGAATATTGAGTATTTTTTATGAACTCCGGTGATTTACTTCCGGCCGACACATTGTCTTTTCTATTGCAGCTTGATGCTACCCTCCGGTATAATTTGTTTTCTCTGAACCATTGACTTAAAGTTGCATACAGTAAAAGTGGAAAAGAAACTAGTTAGTTCTAAGAACGGTTTTCAGTCTCTCCATTTCCATTTCTACAGAAACAATATAATTCATCCTGGCATAACGGAAATGCGGAGTAGCACCCTACATAACATATAATCGCTAGCACTTCCGGTCTAAGAACTGGCACATAATAGCACTATGGACGAAGTATAACTTACTCCATTTCAAGGGAGGGTGCCTGGCGCCTTGAGTGCATCCCTGCATAATGATGCAGAGAAAAATCATACACAGTCTAGGCATAGTAATACCTCGTTTGACACTTCAAAGGCTCAAAGCCTACACAAACACGTGAGCTTCATAAGCACTGATTTATAAGTCAAGCGTTGAAATGTCTAGAAAGACGACATGGCCTACTTCTTCAAAGGCCAGGCAAATTGATATATACCTATTTGAATGACCTCTCATAGATCATTGCTAAGGGATTCAAGCAGGTGGATTTGTGAGTAGCGCTTTAATATGGCAGACAATGTGGGTGTATGTTTTGTTGTCAATGCCAAAGAGTAGGCGCGTCTAGAATTTGAAAGAACGAACCTATACTGACTGTTCTATTTCTTTGAATAGTAAATAACCGAAACTCTTTCTAATAGAGTAGTTAGTGTATTGCACAGGTCTTCAAACCTTGTGGTAAAAAAATTAGGTATAACTAGGCGAGGCTCTTCCAACTGCAACTGATGGCATTGGCACCCATTCGGCGTATTCTCAGAAATTGCCTCGAGTGCTATCTTAAGCTATACGATAACGCTTATGACGCACATTGCCTGTAAATGTCGACCTTATACCATATGTCGCTCAATAATTTAACAAAAGTATATATTTGATGACAGCATACTGGTATAAATGGATGAAGGACGTTCTTTCTTTAAATATATGTCAACAGTTCCTAAATTCACACTAATTTATATAAGAGCTGGATAATTAAGTTAAGAGCAACAGTTTACGTGCAACTGCATAGATTTCAGCATTCTAGTCATTAAAAGAATTATTTTTCAAAGCAAAATGCTCGCTGCTCAGAGCCCGATTTGTTAGCAATTGCGTCACCACGAAATAAATTTTTACAGAAAACACGAACGCCTTATATTTATTAAGAACTAAAACAAACTGCATTGGAGGCTAGCTAGAAAGTGTATAATCAATGCATTATATTTCTAGTAACTTATCGAAGCAGTACATGGCGGAAAAGAAAGATCTTGAAATGAACCGCGGTTGATTACGCAACAAGCCATGGAATTACACCGGAAGGTGCAGGCTGTAGACGGTGGAAAATAATGTTTTTCAGATTATGTACAGAGTGGTATGTATTCTAGTTTACAATAGAAGTACGAACCAGAGCTTATTGGCGTTGTCTATGCTTGGTTGTGTATTTATGTATGAGAGAAGTGTCCATGCGAGGGGAACCTAGTCGCAGATGGCAGAGAGCTTGAGCAGAGTCCTTCAATACTTTTCATTGAAGGACCCTGGCTTGAGTGAGGAGATGAATACATTATCAGGCATAAGATACGGTGCGCGAAAACAGTAACTGAAGATCGCTGAAAGTCCTTTGTTTAGCAGTAGAAACAATGTGATTATACAGGGTGTTTCGGCGAACACTTTCAAAATTTATTTAAAGTTGCCTTTGGCAGATAGCACAATTCTAGTTGATGAGCTCGTCTACTCGAAGAGGCGGACATTAATTGCACAAAAAATTGAAATGCATTATCGACTAATCAACAAAAAATCACTAATTCAGTTTTTAACTAATTACCTGATTGCCCATATTGCAATTTACAAATTGTAGCCGTGGAGTTCGCAAGGCGGATCCACTTGGAACGAAATCTCAGGATGAGGCTAGTTTCGAGATATTTTTCCCGAAATATGAAGCGAAATTTGGTGGAAGATAAAACAAAAGCATGAGTTGCTTTTCCGATAACACTCACTCATGGGCTAACTACCGCTTCTTATAATACTAAACAACACTCGCCCGCGTAGCAGTTTGTGACCAAACGTTTCATGTAATTTGTATTTGCTATGAATTTGTTGATGGAGTTCAATTTCTAAGGAATATTACACTGCACAGTATATATATATATATATATATATATATATATATAATATATATATATATATATATATATGTCTACTACGTTGCACTGTGAATTACCGTGGTAGAGGTTTTTGCGAAAACAGTACGGTGAAAACATGGCTTTTTGCTATACTTGCTAATAACATTTCACTCACAAGTTTTTTTTTAATGTCCTGACACACTTGAATGGAGTAGTAAAAACTTGAAAGGTTTTACTATTACAGTATTGCATTCAGGAGGAAGATTTTAGCTCGTCGTATCTAGGCATAACCATAGGTGGCCTAGAATGGTCTTCGACGTTATAGAAGTTACCTTTCTTTTTGTCTGGGTGTATATACAAAATTGGCTTTGTAAAAGTAACAATGAGAGGTGATCTTGAATGATTATATGAATTTCAGGGTCGGTAAAGTCATACAATTTATTTTAAAATTGTAGCAGCGCAAGGACAAATATCACTGTAAAAGAAAGAGGTTGGTGAAGTAGTTCAGCAGGCAGAATCTAAGGTGAAACTCGTTTTAGTTGCGAGCGCAAGTATGCGATAGATATGTATTAGACTTTTGCGCCACCTGCAAGTGCTATCGGACAAGCTTTTTGTCTCCACAAGGGCTTCCTCCTACAATAATCATCTGATAGACTCGTAACGAGATCAATGGCGTTCGTTAAGTGCTTGATAGGGCATTAGAGCGTTAAATAAATATCTCTATTCGTGGCTTCAACTACCATCAGGGCCCGGCGGAAAGGCTACAAAAGATGTAAGCACATATATTGACTTGGGCGGAAGAACAGATGTCGCTGGGAATGAACTATAATAGAGCACCGAAAGCGTCATGAGGAGGGTGCAGGTTAAGAAGCAGCAGTGTCAGAGTTCTTTTCCTAAACTTTTATTTGCATTTTCGTGGGAAGGAAAGGTGAAGTTCGACGACCGTTTTCGCATGGCGAAGGTCGTCGAATAATGCGGCTGTGCAGACACATGGTCGCTCTGAAATGTCAGTTAAGCGCCAGCAAGACAACTGCGTTGAAGCGTTGAAGCGTAATTGTCAACTATTAGAAAATAAAAGTTACCTTTCGTATATTCTACTCAAATAGGCTATTTGTTTGCGAGACTTGTACAAGTGAGTAATTCGTTTTTTTCCTCACGTCACGTTTTACTATCTGTAATATGAAACTTAGCTAACATTTCAATCGGCAGCTGCGGTGAAAGCTGGTGGGGTGGTGAGTATCGAGTTTGAATCGCCTGCAACACAGCCTGCGTGAGAGATCGGAACAATCTGGGTTACTGGGGTGCCGGTGAAAACGCAAAGACGTAGTCGATAGATTATCACTATACCAGATGACCACTTTCTGCAGCAGCGCGCCAATGATATGTGAGCAAAGCTTTTGCACTTGTGTTGCAATAAGCCAGTATTACCAAAGTTTTGGTGGTTGGTTCGGTTAGAGTTTTACCATTGTGTTGATTGCACGGGCGTTTTCTGTTTAAGGGTGTTCATGTGAGTCCACTCGGCGTATCGTTCTTATCCCTAAAATAGTTCAAAGGTGTATTGGATGTGTAAACGTTAACAAAGACGAATATAAACATTGCCATAATTTCTCAATGACGCTTTCATGGAAGAATCGGCGGATCAAGCTCGTCTTCAAAACACGTACCTTCGAGGTCCCTCATGATTGAACGCTAAGCCCCGCACTATTCAACTGCACATGCAAACGCATGATATACAGTAACGTATGATGTATGATGCCTCAGTAATTAGCATCGTGATGGAGGATATCAAGCTCGTCTAATAAAGCAAGCGTTCTTATGGTGAAAATTGTGCGCATAAAATTCGCATGTTGAAATTGATATAAAGCGAAACATTTGTAAAGCCGCTAATGAAACGTCTTAAAATAGCCGATTTCACTGTTCTTTGACGTAAAGGGAACTGACATGGACATTTTCTCTCGCGCACCCGTCCTACACAAATGGGACAAAACTTATATTGGCTTGTACTTACTTGTTTCTTCGAACTTATTTTAAATGTACCTGCCGCTTCGCGACCAATACTCGGTCGTAGGTAAGTTTTATATTATGGAAATTACCCAGGTCGTCAACCCGCGGCGATCAGCTGAAAGAACTAGGTGGCGTTGGTACGATACGTACCCCTCGCTTCTTGACCAATCCCTCTTGGTGGGTATGTGCCATGAGTGACAATGGTTATCATAATTGTTATATAAGGGCGTCGCTACCGACTGCAGTGCCATTAGAAGGCACGTGCTGGGAGCCGCCTGAGGAAAGAAAATAGAATAAACGGCCAGGGACTGAGTAATGTCTCCATTGATATCGCACTGAGTATTATGCACAATACAACATATTTGGCGAGGAGGATTTAAAAGCCCATGTGCTACCGGCTTGCCCTTTATCTGTGCCTTCGATTGCTGCGTATCATCCTCTACGATGAGTATTTCGGGGCTACAACCGCCACCCCCTTTCCCGTCCTCACCTGGACACCCGGTCGTCCCATGCATGGGAGCAACGGATTCAAGCGTTCAAGAACTGCATGGTGGCGTCGGGCGCCTCCGACTTACCTGCCATGCGTCGGAAAGCGATTCTGCTCAGCTGCTTGGACTTGGAAGGACAACTTATATTCCAGACACTGACGTCGGAGGACGACCTGCGCCTTTTGGCTTCGAGCGTCGCTGGAGGGACGTTGACGTCTCCTGGCCCAGATGAGTTCGACCGCGCCATTGCGATGCTTACAAGAGCTCTGTCTACGTCACTGGAGCACGTCACCGTTTTCGGCGACGTGCACAGGCCCAAGGTGAGGCTGCTACGACTACACCATACTACGAGGTCTCGTAGGAGCGTGCAATTTCGGTGACTTGGCGGACGACATCACAAGCGGCCAGCTCATAGAAAAATTTACCAGCGAATATTTGCGCGAACGTCTTCTACTGGAACAGTCTCTTACGCTTTCTCGGGCCCTAACCATTGCGAAACAGCATGATCAAGCAACAAAAGAAGCCAGAGAACTTGCACGACATGAAGCACCAGTGCATCACGTTAAAGACACAAACACTTCGAATAGGTGAGAAAAGCACTGTGGCGCGTGCACATGTTATAAGACGCAAACTGAAAGTTGCGTCTTATAGGCTTTGTAGGCTTTGCAGAGAGGGCAAACTTTGCCCTCTCTGCAAAGCTAAGACACACAAGTGTCGTAAATGCGGACAGATTGGCCATTTGGAAAGGTCTGCAAGTCTCTCCGAAAGTCAGAGGAAAAGTTCAGCATGTCGCGGAAGACGACAAAGATACAGCTGACCCGGACAATCCCATAAGTGTGTGTCCATC
>NC_051162.1:100228712-100259844 GCF_013339745.2 Dermacentor silvarum
CAACATACGCTTATACGCGGACGACTGCGTGCTGTATCAAACTATAAACTCACCTAAAGATCATATTCTTCTTAATGATTCTTTTGACTATTTCTGCCAATGGTGTAAAACCTGGCAAATGACTATAAATTTCAAGAAATCCGTGTACATGTCATTCTGTAGGCGTTTGTTTCCATCCACATTTTCTTATGCATTTAACGGTTGCGCACTGGAAAGAGTGTCCGAATATAAATACCTGGGTCTTTATTTTACTAATAACATGTCATGGTCTCATCATATAAATTATATTTGCAACAAAGCACTTAAGAAGCTGGGCTACTTACGGCGTACTTTGCGCACAGCTCCTTTATATACTAAAGTAGTCGCTTACAAATCAGTTATCCGGCCACTTATGGAGTATGCTTGTGTGGTATGGAATCCGCATAAGAAATCAGACACCATGAAATTGGAAATGGTCCAGAAAAAAGCTATCCGGTTTATCTACCGTCGTTATGACAGCAACTTTTCTCCGTCTTCTAAACTTTCAGAGTTAAATCTAACAACTCTCAGCACCCGTCGCAACATAGAATCCTTAAAGCTATTGCATTCACTAATTAACTCATCGAACAATTCTTGCCTTAGCAAATACATAAAATTTGTGGAACCTTCCTCATCTAGGAGATATCACCATCTTAATATTGTACCTTATCGGTCACGAACAGATGCGTTTAAATATAGCTTTTTTCCTTTAACCATTGATTATTGGAACTCTCTGCCTGGTGCCATTCGCTCCCTTCCTCTGGACGATTTCTTGCTCAAGCTTGACTGTTATTGATTTATCTTTTGTGTTGTTTGTTCTTGCTTCGTGCTGCTTATATTTGCAATTTGTGTACGCTCTACAACTGTATAATTCCCCACTCCTGCCATAGCCCTAACAGGGCTGCAGTATGTAAAAATAAATAAATAAAAAAAAAGATGTGTTCGAGTTCTTAGACTGGAAATGATTAGGAGTGAAGTTCAACAGGGAAGAGAGGGAGGGGCACCTGCGCAATGAGCGGTGGGCCTAAATCATTGTCTAGGTCAGGCATTATGATGATTTGCAAGAAATGATATAGAACCTTGTCCGACAAAGTGTACGAGTAGGTCTAAATATTAGCATGCAGACTACAAAGATGATGACCAATAGCATAGCAAGAGAACGGAAATTTGTGACTGGCAATCTGCCTGTGGTATCTGCCTAACAGTATATTTATCTAGGCAATCTTGGTAGAAATGCCAACAAACAAGACTACAAATAAGTGTAGACGACAGGACAAATGCCTTCTGTCGCATACTATTATTTGCCTTCCTTGTTTTGTGTTACTTCATCCAAGATCAACCTGTAACAACTAGGCCAGGAAGTCCAACTTATCTACACCAATTACGTTTATCATGAGAAGGAACATTACAGAAGAATAAAAATGATGAGCAGATCCGGTAGGAATTACAGGTGTGAACCGGCAGCTTACGGCTGTCCTTGAAACGAAAAGCATAAAGTCACTGCATTCTACCAATACTAACATGCAGGGCAGAGACTTGCAGGTTAAAAATTAAGTTTCAGAAGTGAACGGGCGCGCAATGATCGATCGAACCAAAAATTTTGCTCGCAACGTTGAAAGACAGGATGACAGTAGCGTTAATTAGGGAGTAATGGGGGAGAGGTAACCGATATTCAAGCTGACCTCACAAGGTGAAATGGGGTCGCAGAGGATATTTAATGCGTAGGGTGGACGACCAGTGGTATTTTATACTTATACAAAATAGGTGCCAAGAGAACGTATATATATGAGTAGTCGGGGACGGTAGATAACTAGGTGGCCCATTAGAGCCTTTATCTCGCAGCGTACGTAAATAGCTTGATAATGATGATGAGGAACTGCCTTATTAGGTTCCTTAGAATTATTCATGTTTTCGGATCAAACCCAAAGCTTTACTGGAAAACAGACCCTAATCGGAATTTCTGCGAAAACTTAACCCGGACTAGAACCGTTACTCTAGAACCGTGCCAGAATGCGAACCTTGGCTGCCATTGTGCACGTTCGCAAAGCCGACCTTCGGTGTCGCCTCACGCAGTTGGCCTAGATTGGCCTAGGCAGCGATATCGGCGCCGCCTGGACAATCGCGTGAGACGAAACCGAACGTCGGTTTTTCGAACGCGCACAAGATAGCGCGGCCCTTATCTGAACCGAAAAAAACATTAACTGTTGGTTCATCTCGAAACGATTCAAACATATAGGGCCACTAAAATGCTTGAAAGATTCGCGATTCTTCTAGATATGTACTCCTTCAGTCTGCGAGGTACCCTAAGGTATTGTCCTGGCTAACAACATATACACGAGAAGGGGGGTAGACTATCTGTGTGTGCCGGTGTACAGAGGCCACTTCGGACACTTCCAGGTAGTCTATTTCTCCCTCCACCTGGCAAAACTTCGTCACGTAGAAGGGTTGGTAAAGCAGTCCAAGAGAAATAGGTTACGCCAGCGAGGAATTTACCGTTCAAGTTGTCTATGGTTCGCAAAGCTAACGGGTTGCTGAACTGGTCCAGTGTACGTGCCGGTTCATGAAACGTTATATATTTTGTGAATTCCCCGTGTCTTAGCGGAACCGTAACGAAGCGTGTGCGTGTTGAACCCAAACCGAAATGGTATTTATTTTTGGTTCGACATCGGGCTTTTAACATTTTTGTTGTTTTGGGGACTGCTGCAATAAAAAGAAAGCTCTGGAATTCCACTCGGCGGAGTCGACGAACAGAGAAACGGCAAGGTGCATTTGTCATTGAATTGGTGTCCCTTCGAAGCGAAGTGTGTTCTAGGGAAACAGCGTACGTACAAGGTGACGTTATAGCACACCGCTGAATCATCTGTGCAGGCGGCCGCGAGATCGGTATCAGCCACCAGGGAGGCGGGAGAACGGCCAGAGCGGCTCGCCCTGTACAGGCAGATTAACGCCACGGTGATGACTAGGGCCAGCAGCACCAGGGCAAGACAGCAGAGGGAATCGATGGGTGCATTGCAGGGGCTGTTGTGCCTCTGGCCTGCTGAAAACAAAAGACGTGCCAGGGTCCCACAATATCGAATGAACTTTAAGCCATCACACCGACACAGCATTCGCCTGTAACTGTGATGGTATCAGTGATTGCAGATGAACATTGAACATAATATTGATTTCAGACGGAAGATTTGAATGCTTTGATTGCATAGAGCATTCTCAGTAGAATATGAGTATACTTCTGCTAGGGACGTGAAGCCAAACGGAACACGTTGCCGTAATAGTCCTCGTTCCCGTGCATTGAAGACGGAATCTAACAGCGGGGGCGGCCATTTTGTATCAGTAATGTACAAATTAAAGCCAGCCCGGATGGCATGCCACAAAATATTATAGCAAGCAATTTCGCAATCACGTAACAATAAAGCATGCACACTAATGACACGGGGATGACCCAAGAAGAAAATAGTGTAATGTTTATTGCTAACCCGGTCAGGTATTAGGCCTTGTAGTACGTCGACGCTCATTTAGAAAAGTATTACACACGCTCAATAACTCACGTTGTATGGACTAGCGGGGTAGGTGTAGCTGACAATCCTCGACCGTTGACACTACTGCGGTTCATTAATGATTGATCGAGCCTGGAGTCCGGTAAAAGGCGCAATTTTTGCAGGCTTCAGAGCCCTCTCGTGGGCATGCTAAAGCCAGCATGGCAAAGACAAAAACAAAACAAAAATACAACTCTCCTGGAAACTGCATTTGGGACATGCAAGCAGCTTTTGTGGCACTAGCAAGGGACGCCCCAGATTCGATATATCATAGTTCGTTATGAGCGAGTTATATTACATGAGGATCGGGCGGTGAGTTCCACGTGTTCGATAAAGAGAATAACTCACTTTATCCCCCTTACTTTTGCTTGGTGTAGACAGTATCTATCCATAACACATTAAAACTAACGCATATATTACTTCAAATACCTGAGACGAGGAGTACCGGAATTTTATGACGCTATACTAGACACGCCCGTAACGTATACCGCTAATGTCCTCGCTTTCGTTGTTCCAATTTTGAGTCATTTATACGAAGCAGTGAATATAAAAAAGTTACATCATCGATGCGAACTTTGTTGATTCAATTTCGCTGCCGAAAAAAACGCAATACTCATGAATTATTGAGAGGATCTGAAAATTAAGTTTGGACATACAGGCGTGTTCTTAGCAATAATTTTGGAGGATGTGCTGTAGGACTCGGGAAAGCCCGCGGACGCTGCTACCTAAGTTTTCAATGAAAAAGTAGAGAGAGGTAATGCATGCCGTATGCTAGGAAGACACGACAGAAAAGGACTACCAAAACTGGCATATTCTAGACGTGTTCGACACCGCAATGTCTCCGTGTAAATCTGAAGCCGCACTGTTTTACCGAAATGAGGGCTTCCAGATTAGTGCTTAATGTTAGAAGTGCGTGCAACGTTACTCTATTTAGACTAATGTACGACATGAGGGGAACTCATACATAGTGGCAGTGCTAGAAAGACGTGTGTCGTTTAGATTACGCTGGGCTATTCAAGGCACAAATTGCGAAAATATCAAATAGAAACTTTCCACGCACATAAAAAATGTATATTCTGAGGTATTGAAGGTCAACACCACGATATAATTATGAGGCACGCCGTAGTATGAGGCAAGCAGATTATGAGGCAACCTTGGGTTCTTCGGCGAGCTCCTATATCTAAGCAAACGAGTACACTTGCGTTGCGCCCCACTTGAAATGCCACCGCCGCGGCAGGATCGTACGCATGACGTAGAGCACAGCAGGGAAATCAAGGTACTTCACTGAGTGCAGAAATAAACAGCGAAAGACTGGTTTGGCGGGCAGTGCAAGTAGTGCATACCTTGACTGCTTGCCAAAGCACTCATAAGTGAGCTGCTAGGCTCAAACATCGATCACATTCTTTAACATACAACCGATGTCATTATCTGTCGGCGCCTATCATGTCCGCTTTCACTTCCGTCCCAGTCTGCAATTCCCTCGCCTTTTAACTGACGCTGACGATTACTTGCAACGCAGGCTACAGTGCTTGGCGAATCTGGCCATGGATAATTTGGCAGATGCACCCCAGCGACGCCATGAAAGTAGTTTGTCAATGCTGAGATTGGATCGAGGGTGGTACGTGTAGCTTCTAGAGTTGGCACAGATCCCCCAGAACCTTTCATGTTCATGATGATGTTCCTGATTCCAAACATTACTACCTAATGATTGCGGCAACTGAGTTCTGCGGACATACGCAAGGAGGAGATAGTTTTACTACCGGGAAACACATGCTTTGTATATTCTTACAGTTTACACTAATCTACAAAAAAACACACCATACGAATTTTGGTTAATTCATGAGATTAATCTGATTAGTCGATTAATTCGCCCTCACTCTGCGATCGGCTAGCCTTCTTGGTAGCTCAGATGTAGAACGACCACACCGGAAAGGCATTGGCCCTGGGTTTGACCCCCGGACCAGGGAAGGTTTTTCTTAACTGGGAAGCCTTCTATATAAAAAAAAAACCTGTATGGGTTTCTATTGCAGCCTAATGCCCTACTAAGGTCGATGAAAATGTCTGCCTTTCGTGTGGTGCATAATGGACACATTTTGGAGCAGAAATCAGTCTGTCAGTTAAAGCATTAACGTCCTGCTGTATAGTCGATGTACAGTCGCGGGACGGCAACCCATCTCGAAACAACAAGCTTTCAAAATTGCACTCTAAAAAATGTCACAGTTTCGCCCTAAGGGCGAAGCAATGAATGCGATAGCAACACAGCAATGTCATACGAAGTAAGGTGAGCGGCTTTGGTAGCAATATGAATTGTAGTGAGCATGAGCTGATTAAGTAAGCAGGTGTGCTGCGGCGTAAGTAGACCGACATGAAGAGAGACTCGATGACCACGAGAAGGCGCGTGTGAAACGGTGGTGTTGATGAGAAGCGCTTCCCTTGGGCAGAGCGTGCGAAGGGACACAGCTGTAGCGCTGCACTGCCGATCCGGGCCGCATTGCATGTGTAGCGTGCGTTGGAAAATGTGGCCCGAATATTACTAACTGAATGAACAAGCGTGGCGTGAGCGCGCACAAACAAACATGAATAGATCACACTCAATGACTGCAGACAACGACTGTGAAAACGCCGGCAGCAAGGGCATACGCCGCAGCGGGCGAAGGTACGTGCGGTCTATCGCTTCAACGGAAACTGAGCGGTGAACGCACGGCGCATAAAGGTCAGAGCCGTGTGGAGAACGAGACGGTGCGGGCGAGCGAGCGACGAGCGCGGTTGTTGGCGGAGTAGAAGTGCGCCCCCCCCCCCCCCCCCCGCGCTCCCTCCGGCGCTGGCTTCCTGCTTCCTTGCTCGCGCGTAGGAGATTGAGTGCGTTCGCTCTCCGTGATAGCGCGCGTCCCCGCACGCTTCCGCTCGGGCATACGCTGCGCGGCGAAGATTTTATCTATAGGGAACCTCACGGCGACGGCGACACCGACGGCAGAAATCCGGTTGAAGTGTCCATATAATTGCTATCGCAATAAAATTCTGATCGCTTGGGCAACCACAACCGGTTTTCTCCAGCAATATTCCTGTTATGCGGCACAGTATGTCAAACCGTACACAAAGCAGAGCTTGCTCTTAAATATAGACATTTAAGGCATACAGACCCTCCTTGGCATTGTAAAAAAGAAGAGCTAGAAGACGTCTAGCGTACTCTTAGCTACACTCTTACACTAACCCTTAAGCAGAAAAACAAGCAAATTTGCAGCTGAGGCCGTGTCGCACCGACGAACTGTACGAGCTTACCCTTCTGCGACTCAGTGGGTCCATCAGGGTGTTGCCCATGGCGCGGTTCGGCCAAATTCTCCACGTCTCGCGTGCTGCAGGCCATGGTAGTTTCGCCTCCCGTGCTGGCAGCTGTAATACCACCAGAATCGCGCTCAGCAAAGCGAAGCATTTTTCGACAAGGTGTGTTACGTTCGACTGATTTACTCGCTTGCGTTCTCCTCAAGCGATGACACTTACCCATTACGGGTTACTGGCACTATGGGACAGTAAGTGGGGGGGGGGGGTTGGATGGGTGGCGGAAGGAAATGGAGACAACGTACAAAAATTGCGTCAAGCAAAAGTAGTGTCTGGACAAATAATCATAAAACATACCTCCATAATTTTTTGTAGTTAGGATAGCTTACGGTTAGAGAACCAACCTTACACTTAGAGGCACTGAAATGATTTCGAATACAATCGCCAATTTCGCAATTGTGCCAATTATTATGCAATACAAATAATGTAGCATTGTGCGCCCAACATGTTTTCACGGAAGCCCATGCACAAAGTCTTGATGCTGCAGTTCGATGTAGAGGCGCTAAAGTAATGAATTACTATAAAAGTTAAAAGAAGTTTTTTGCAAGGAGAACATCCTTTCATCTAGATCGTAAATTGACGGCTGGTCGTGACAAAATGATCTGGAGGCTGATGGCTTAGCACAGACTTATGATCACAGACTTATGAGCAAAGACTGATGGCTTAGCACAGGAAATTTAGGTAGCAGCATCAGACCAGAGGTGTGTAATGAAAATGACAATGGCGTGACACGACAGACTAATTTAGTCAAGGAAATTTTCAGCAGGCGTGCGTGATATCATTGATTTTCTCAGCATAGATGTAAAAGTCTGATGAAGCAATTGACCATCTTGCAGAAGCATAGAGGCGACGATTTTCTCATCGTAGCTGCGCTGAGTTGAGCCGATGTCGACAAGACGGAGATAACAGGGCAATCAAGGCCCTTAATTAGTGGCACCACTCACAATTCTTCTTTTCCATCGAAATACGGCACAAAAGCTCCCTCTGAAATGGGCAGAGAATTATGATTTCGTTGGTTCGCTCACCATTTCTACGGACTTAGCGGAAGTTCGTTTTACCAGCTCGTATACTTGTTGCATGGCTAGTTGGGTCATGATTACCCGCCGTGGTTGCTCAGTGGCTATGGTGTTGGGCTGCTGAGCACGAGGTCGCGGGATCGAATCCCGGCCATGGCGGCCGCATTTTGATGGGGGCGAAATGCGAAAACACCCGTGTACTTAGATTTAGGTGCACGTTAAAGAACCCCAGGTGGTCCAAATTTCCGGAGTCCCCCACTACGGCGTGCCTCATAATCAGAACTGGTTTTGGCACGTAAAACCCCATAATTTAATTTTAAAGTTGGGTCATGATTTTAGCGGTGTGCTAGGACGCGAACTAAAGGGAAAAAAACGACAGGGGCAGTAAAAAGTGTCACATTATTTGAGAAGGCAAATGAGAAGGCATTCAATTATTAAGCCGGTTTTTACTGGCATTTACTCGGCAAAGGGTTTACTTATCCGACTACATCGAAAGCTAAAAAAAATCAGATGTGCATCAGTACATCATGCAATATAGACGCACATTAAACGCTTGCTGTAATCTTGTGGCTTGTTTTCTGTCTTTGGTAAATCTATAACTACGTACAAGAATTTCTTCCTGCTTCTTGACTTGGTCTCTCCCATATTGTTGTGTGCATAAAACTGCCGATACACTTCGATAAATATGTTGTGTTAAATTTGTGGGGAGAGATAAAAGTACTATAGTCGCAGCGATATTATACGGACGACGATGACGAAGAACATAGCATCCGTGGCCATTTAGGTATCCTTCATTTTTCTTCCCACTGCTGCCCGATTCATGGCCAATCCCCCGTAGTGGGTTGTGCTATATTCATAGGCACCAAACCAAACCAAACCATGTCCAGCGGATCTAGGCTAGCAGAAGAGAAAGCCAGGACATCAGGCCATGGGTGTTTTCCAAATACCTGCGATGCATTTAAGACTGCTGGTCGTATGTAGTCTCTCGGCGTGAATATCAACGCGTTCTGTCCCACAACGTTTCTCCTACATTTCAGCCACAGCTTCTTGACTTTGGCGATTAACGCCAGATTGTATCCTTCCACAAAGATTTGAGTTTTGCCCAAAGGGTTGGACATTGATACCAATGCGAGGTTTAGGGTTGTCCTCGATCTCCTCGGATGGCGTGTAACAATAAGCAGGGGTGACATGCTGGCGATACGCAGCACGTGTGACTGCTGCCGCTGCGAAGCAGTAACAGAGCCTCGGCAGCTACACGGTGTCTGACAAAGCTTGCGTGAGGAAGAGCAATGCAAACAGCGGTGGAGGCACCGCGCATCGCTGTTTCATGAGATAACATGGAGGGAATGCCGCCGACATTCATCAGAGCCCAACGAAAATAATGGCAGGAGACTTCTATTAGTGTGTTGGCAATTATATGGGCACTCCAGGTGAGCTTGCCCGTTTAGCGGGTCTGTACAGCCGCCCAAATGCTATCTATACTATGCTATCTGACTATGCTCCTAAAGGTCGTGAAGGTAGCATAGTCATTTGTAAGTTTGTTCCTAATTTCAGGTGCTGGCGCACAGAAAGTCGCCGCTCGCGCAAGCTAGTTAAAGATTTGGGCGGCTGTACGTTGCGCCGTAGCCGCGCCCGCCGCTGTCATGATGTCACGCTTTTGACGGCGTCTGTGCGATCCTCGCGTGGATAATTGACAAGCCTCCAGAGACGCGCACTGCGTTTGGCTGCATGAGCGACGAATCAATTAACCCTTCGCAATAAAAAAGTACAATTTATTTCTCGTAATGATTGCTCAGCTCTCAGGCGATTAGTTGTTATTTTCAATAATATACAAGTGGACATACCGTCACGCTTGTGTGCAGCGAAGCCAGTGAAGCGTCCTAGCTGCCGCGTATGCCGAGGAGCTCCGCACAAACCGCACCGTAGTGCAAACATTGGTTTGAGAGGAATGGATTGCAAACGTCAAGATAAACCTATATGACCCTTTCATTGGGCGCTCATAAAAGCTGACGTCTCTCTCTCGGTCTCATCGGGTACACCGTCGATGAGAGACGCCGGTGATGCCGCTCCCGGCGTTCCTCATTGCACCAGCGTCAAGACACGCCTGGTATTTGCCAGGCTTGTCACCGTGTCACCGATTCTACTGTGCAGCAGCAGTTATCCCGCATGGCGCGCCCCGCCGAATTGCGGCCACGTATTGTTGGAACACCATGCAAGGCGTTCGAGCCTTTCACCCACAGCACATCATGGAAATCTCCAAAGCTTGGCCAGCGCGCTATGCGACGTTGATACCAGGACAGTGTGGCGGTAACGGTGCCAGTAATTACCCCTTCGCATTAAAAATATATCATTTATTATTGCGATAGCAATTATATGGACACTTCAACCGGATTTCTGCCGTCGGCGTCGTCGTCGCCGTCGCCGTCGCCGTCAGGTTCCCTATAGATAAAATCTTCGCCGCGCGCCGTATGCCCGAGCGGAAGCGTGCGGGGACGCGCGCTATCACGGAGAGCGAACGCACTCAATCTTCCACGCGCAAGCAAGGAAGCGGGAAGCCAGCGCCGGAGGGAGCTGGGGGGGGGGGGGGGGGCGCACTTCTACTCTGCCAGCAACCGCACTCGTCGCTCGCTCGCACCGTCGCTTATCTCCACACGGCTCTGACCTTTATGCGCCGTGCATTCGCCGCTCAGTTTCCGTTGAAGCGATAGAGCGCACGTACCTTCGCCCGCTGCTGCGGCATATGCGCTTGCTGCCAGCGTTTTGACAGTCGTTGTCTGCAGTCATTCAGTGTGATCTATTCATGTTTGTGCGCGCTCACACCACGCTTGTTCATTCAGTGAGTAATAGTCGGGCCACATTTTCCAACGCACGCTACACATGCAATGCTACCCGGATCGTCAGTGCAGCGCTACAGGTGTGTCCCTTCGCACGCGCTGCCCACGGGAAGCGCTTCTCATCAACACCACCGTTTCACAGGCGCCTTCTCGTGGTCATCGAGTCTCTCTTCATGTCGGTCTACTTACGGCGCAACACACCTGCTTACTTAATCAGCTCATGTTTACTACAATTCATATTGCTACCAAAGCCGCTCACCTTTCTTCGTATGGCATTGCTGTGTTGCTATCGCATTCATTGCTTCGCCCTTAGGGCGAAACTGTGACATTTTTTCTTGTAATGATTGCTGAGCTCGCAGGCGATTAAATATTTTCAATAATAACACGCTTCAGTCTATTTATAGCTCCACTAAAACAAAAAATGTCACAGTTTCGCCCTAAGGGCGAAGCAATGAATGCGATAGCAACACAGCAATGTCATACGATGTAAGGTGAGCGGCTTTGGTAGCAATATGAATTGTAGTAAACATGAGCTGATTAAGTAAGCAGGTGTGCTGCGGCGTAAGTAGACCGACATGAAGAGAGACTCGATGACCACGAGAAGGCGCGTGTGAAACGGTGGTGTTGATGAGAAGCGCTTCCCGTGGGCAGCGCGCGTGCGAAGGGACACACCTGTAGCGCTGCACTGCCGATCCGGGCAGTATTACATGTGTAGCGTGCGTTGGAAAATGTGGCCCGACTATTACTAACTGAATGAACAAGCGTGGTGTGAGCGCGCACAAACATGAACAGATCACACTGAATGACTGCAGACAACGACTGTCAAAACGCTGGCAGCAAGCAGCGGGCGAAGGTACGTGCGGTCTATCGCTTCAACGGAAACTGAGCGGCCAGTGCATAAGGGTCAGAGCCGTGTGGAGATAAGAGACGGTGCGGCGAGCGAAGAGCGCGGTTGCTGGCAGAGGAAAAGTGCGCCCCCCCCCCCCCCCCCCCCGCTCCCTCCGGCGCTGGCTTCCCGCTTCCTTGCTTGCGCGTGCGAGAGATAAGAGACCGTGCGGTCGAGCGACGAGCGCGGTTGTTGGCACAGTAGAAGTGCCCCCCCCCCCCCCGCTTCCTCCGGCGCTGGCTTCCCGCTTCGTTGCTTGCGCGTGGGAGATTGAGTGTGTTCGCTCTCCGTGATAGCGCGCGTCCCCGCACGCTTCCGCTCGGGCATACGGCGCGCGGTGAAGATTTTATCTATACGGAACCTCACGGCGACGGCGACGGCTACGGCGACGGCGACGGCGACGCCGACGGCAGAAATCCGGTTGAAGTGTCCATATAATTGCTATCGCAATAAAAAGTAGAAGGCCTGCGCCGCACACGCAGCACAGTCGCAGAGTAAGCTGGTGGAGCGGCTCAAGAGTAGCTCCAATTTGAACACCACGCACAACAGGGTCTTGGCGGCAGTCTGTTCGCCTCGTTTTGACGAGAACGACCTGAACTGTCTGCCCGGCGTCGACGGCGAGGTGCGGCTTGTAATGCTCTCTGCACAGCAGTCTGCTGAGCCCGATCAAGCCGTACAACTGCAACTTACATGTCGGGCGCGCCGCGTTTGGAGGTACCTTAACTAGATGGCGCCACCATACTGGCAGAGGCTCGGCAGCTCGGGAGCGCGTTGATTGCGCGCCTCGTCTGAATCGCATATCTTCGTCTGCGCCTGCACACGCAAACGCCTGCTCACGCAAACGCCTGCAAACGCCTGCTGCGTTTGCAGGCACCTTACCTAGGTGGCGCCACCATACTGGCGGAGGCTCGGGTCGTCTGCCCCTAGGCGCTTGCCTTATAGGCCATTTTCCGGCGCCCGATAGCAAGCGCTTCCGTGGCTTAGTGGTAGATTATCTGACTTCCACGCAGCAGGCGCGGGCTCGATCCCAGCTGGAAACGCGTACTTTTTTCGCATTTCCGGCGATAGCGGTTATGGTCCAACGCCGACGGCCGCCGCCGGCGGCATCATCGCGAACCTAAACGGCTATTGGAATGAGCCCATAACAACTTACGCTGTAAAAAAAGAAAGCAAACAAAAGAAAGGAAAGAATGACATTGCTTCGTGAGTGCCACATTCGGCTATGGCGTTGCTCTGCTGAGCTCGAAGTCACGCGTACATATTCGGATTATGGCGGCCGCTTTCAGATGGGGGCGGAATGCAAACCCGCTCGTGTAACGTGCGTTGGGTGCACCGCAAGAAAAACACCGGGTGATCAAAAATTGTTCGGGAGCCTCTGGCATCGTGTGCCTCATGATCCGATGGTTGCTTTACTATTAAAATCCTGGAGTTTATTTCAATTCGCATGACGGTTTTTTTCTGATGTGAGAACGGTACCAGGAATTATTCTCCCGCGCGCTTTCGAGCTATAGTACATTTTCAGACCTGTATAGTGTAGTGAGAGATAATGTACTTTACTATAAAAGAAAAAAAAAAACTTTAGCGGTGTATTTAGTCACTCAAGAAACAACATTCTTGTCGCATACCAGTGTAAAAAGGAAGGAAAAAAAAAGACATTCAAAGTGCAAAATGACGACTTTTACTTACAGACTAATTATAATCAAAACATTTATCAAAAATTTTTAGAAATGTACTTTACCTGTCACGTAATTAATTAGCATGCGACGTAAATGTACCCTTAATGTAAAAGAACATTTCCGCTTCGACAGATGCTCGCTATGAAATGGTCAAATTCCTTGATCAGAACTCATGCGTAAAATATTTCGCTCACTGATTTCTTTACGCCCAGGGAGGCGCTGCTGAAGCTGCAGCGCAATATCAGAATGACTTTGTGCAGTTTAAACTACGTGCTAGGAAGTTTACAAAGCAGAGAATGCTGGCAAGGACCCTGTGAGCGACAATTCTCCCCTGAGGAGCATGAACCGTCGCTAAAAAATGCACTCCGAAGCGGTATGAAGAGTTCCAATGGTCTAGCAATTCTTGCAATCATCCTTTAAAAAATGATTTTCATCATACTGATAAACAGTATGCAGGGATGCCTAGAGTGCTTAAATGATTGAGTGTTTACACTGCAGAAAATGTTGGTCTGAAATTCCGCTGTCGTATCGTTGAAAAATGATATGCACACCCATGATATGCATAAAGTCCCCCCAGGACTTTATTATTATTATTATTATAATTATTATTATTATTATTATTATTATTATTATTATTATTATTATTTCTTTGAATACTGCATATGGCACTAATATCACAGAAAAGCCACTGTAACGCTTCGGAGCAACGCTCAAACAGCACAAGCTGATTCGGCACAGAGAAAGTCGCGGTTACGGTGATGAAATGCGAACAATTTCATGGCTCTGCAAATTAGTATGTAGTCATTAAAATATGAAAATATAAATTCAACGTTTTTAATACTTGCCGATATTGGGGATTGTTGGGAAATATAAGAGGTCCAAAATAAAAATTACGCTTCCTGCAGTTCTTCTCATTCACCTTTTTTTCTGTCATGAGCAACAACTTTCTTTTAAATTGGTCCAATAATTGCCTCATAAGAGAATTTGTGAGTTTGAGACGCGTTTCATTCGGGACGTTGAAGGTCGACCTTGAATGAAAGATCCCTTCTAAAGAGTGATCGTTCATTCGCTCAATAACTTTACCTTTTCATGACCATAGCTGAAAGAACTATATGAACGGTCGCTTTTGCATACTCGCACTCCTGTTCAGCAGCAGTACAATAGTGCTACAGGTTAGCAATGATGGTTTTTTGACTTCATAAGTACTCGTCTGATGACAGAAGAAATCTTACCAATCGTACTGGTGCTGTCTCCAGGCCTGCGAAGCGGACTCTGTCTGGTGACACAACTAAGCTCTCTCGTTCTATATATAGGTGATCGTGTAACTGCGTATCCGACCTCTCCACCTTTCTGACATTAAAGATATCTCTTTCTCTCTCCCTGGATAGGTCCATGAAGCTTTGGATAGGTTATTTAAAATGATTTTTGTCCACCAGGAGAAGCTTTTTGCAAATTGGACGTTGCTTATCCGACGTTGTGAAAATACTGTCCTATGGAAATTCTTTTGGGCCTCATCAGTTTTCTCGTCCGCTCTTCTCATCAGTTCCGCATTTCATTCATGATTATATTTGTTCTTTTTCGGCCATTTATCTTCAAAAAGACAATGCATCTATTCGCCATCTCTCTCAGTCCGACCCACTACCCTTTGTTCTCTGCGAGCTTGCCTCAATCCCGCTCTCTGCTTTTGATAATTAATGCACGATCCGTAAAACAACCGCTCTTTTTTAGAAAGCAGGTGTCGTACGATTGTTGTGTGAAGTTCAGATACAACCAACGAAATGCATTTATTTGCGTCCCATTACCGCTTTGCTGGTTGTTACGTTTGAATAACAAGGATTACGTTAGCTAGTCTCTCAAAAAATTACAGTCAGTGCGTTTTGTCCGAATGTAACAAACGTAATAGACTACCACGGACCACGCAAGTGCCATGATAAGAGAGCCCTTAACTGCAACACAAATGAGACACCAACGGTTTTTGTTGTTTGGGGGTTTCCTGTTTAGGGGGACAGGACACAGATAATTGCAGGCGTCCGGTGTGCTTGAGTTGCAGAAGTGTTGTAATCAGTCACCTCTACGATCGCAAAATAGCACCCACTCGTTACGCTTGTAACGGTGGACTAAAAAAACTTGCTGACCGAGATAAAGGGAATGGCCGTCGTTGGCACAATGTTTATTTCGCCGACAAGATAAATATTCCATTAACTTTGAATGTTTCTTTCCCAGATACCTTTATTTGTTTCTTCTGCACTTTCGTCTTAATCACTGGGACATTGAAATAATTGTACCATGATGTCACAGTAAGGGCGGGCATTACTTAGCCCGGGAGACGACACGGCGAAAAAGGGTG
Organism: Dermacentor silvarum; assembly: GCF_013339745.2. Classification (NCBI taxonomy): domain Eukaryota; kingdom Metazoa; phylum Arthropoda; class Arachnida; order Ixodida; family Ixodidae; genus Dermacentor; species Dermacentor silvarum. The sequence goes on from NC_051162.1 coordinate 100,244,359, forward strand.
GCGTCCACAACCGGCATGGAAAGCCTTCGGCACATTCCACGGTGATGATGCACCCGCACGCGCGATGAAGATGAAGGGCACACACATGATGATGATAATGTACAGATGATGAAGAAGTGCACAATAAATGCCCACACTAATTTCCCTCGCGCAAAAGCGGCCATCCTGGCCGCTCCCTAAGGGTACGGGGAACGCCGCGTGAAGGGCTTCATACGAGAAACGTGGACCACTTCGGCAGAGCGGCAGCGGTGGTCAGTTGATGAAACAGCAGGGTCACTCGATAATTAACTGGAGAAGTCATTTCCAGGACCGTGTAGGGGCCAATAAACTGAAACTTCTCGCACAACCCAGAAGTGCGAACTGGTGTCCAGAGCAGCACTTCATCGCCAGGCTGGTACAATACTACGCGATGATATGCGTAATAATGATCCTTGCGGTGCCGTTGTCTCTGGCTGTGGTGTTGATGCGGGCACGCTGGCTGCAATGGACGAGGCGGGAAACATGTTCTTCGCAGGAAGATCGAGATGGACTGACAGGGGCAGAGAAGAAAAAAACATCGAGAAAGGAACTGGGTGAGCGGCCATAAACAAATAGAATGGCGAGTAACTGGTTGTGCGTTGAACGGCGGTATTATACGCGAAGGTGAGGAATGGCAAAATTGAATCCCAGTTTCTGTAATCTGGTTAAATATAGACGGCTATCAAGTCAGAGAGCGAACGATGAAACCGCTCAATCAGACCGTTGGTCTGAGGATGATAACTTGATGTAGTCTTGTGAGTGGTGCCAGAGGCTTTGAGCACTTCGCCTACCAGTTGGGAACGTAATGTCTCCGCGGTCGCTCAGAAGGACACCAGGGCCGCCATGGCGCAGGATTATGGATTGAAGAATGAATGCAGCGACTTCGGAAGCCGATGTTGAACTTACACAAGCTGTTTCGGCATAGCGCGTCAGGTGGTTGACGGCTGTCACTATCCATCGACTACCGGCGTGAGTCATGGGAAGTGTCCCATAGAGATCAATGCCAACAACCTCAAATGGTTCTGCAGTACATGAGACTGGTAGTAGTTGCCCGGCAGGAGCTGATGTTGGACATTTTCGACGCTGACAAATGGCGCAGGAAGCGACGTATCTCGCCACACTGGTAGACAGGCCAGGCCAGTAGAAACGACTTCTTATGCGGTCGTAAGTTTTCTGGATTCCAAGGTGGCCAGCTGTCAAATCGTCATGAAAGGCCTCAAGGACACGCGCACGAAGGCAACGAGGTAGCACGGGCAACCAGCGTCGTCCATCAGGATGGTAGATATGGCGGTACAGCACAGAGTTTTTCAGCTTAAGTTGTGTCAGCTGTCGACGAAGCCGGGCGTTAGGCGGGCGCGACGCTCCACGAAGGTGGTGTATAAAACGGCGACAGTACGAGTCGGCGAGCTGTCGAGACGAAAATGATTCATGGTCATGGGAAGTAAGATGATCAAGAGCGGTGAAGGACAAACCGCCGTAGAAGAGACGCCAGTGAGTGCGTCACTGGAGGTGGTGGTGGAACCATTGTTGAGTGCGGCTGTAGGAAGCGGGCAGTGAGAAAGAGCGTCTGCGTCTCGGTGCTTCTTACCAGACTTGTAGATGATTTCAAAGTCATAGTCTTGCAGACGAAGAATCCAGCGTCCAAGACGCCCTGACAAGTTCTTGAGTGTGGAAAGCCAGTATAAGGGGTGATGGTCCATAACGATGGTAAAATGGCGGCCGTGGAGATAGGGCGAAATTTCTGGACGGACCAAACGACAGCGAGGCACTCCTGCTCGGTTATGGTATAGTTCTTCTCGGCACGTGTGAGCACGCGGCTGGCATACGCAACGCCTCTCTCACGCGAAGAGTCGTCTCGCTGGAAGAGCACAGCACCGATGCCATGGCCGCTAGCATCCGTGTGCAAGAGTGTGGGTGCAGACTCATCAAGGTGACACGGGACAGGTTCAGATGTGAGGGCGCCTTTTAGCTGATCAAAGGCAGGTTCACATTCAGGTGACCACATGAAGGGAGCACCAGGACGAAGTAAGTGGTGTAAAGGTGCATCCATAGAGGCGAAGTGCCGAATAAATCGGCGAAAATAGGAAGCGATGCCGAGAAAACTGCGTAGGTCCTTGGCCTTTTCTGGACGAGGAAAGTGAAGCACCGCCAAAATCTTGTCAGGATCAGGTCGAATACCATCCTTGCTTACAATATGACCTAAGACGTTGATCATCTTGTTTGCAAAATTACACTTTTTGGTGTTGAGCTGAAGACCAGTGTTGGCTATGCACGTGAGAACCTCGTCGAGACGTTGCAGGTGCTGTGCAAATGTCCACGAGAAAATAACTATATCAGCCCGATAGCACAATCAGGTATTCCACTTCAGGCCGACGGACTGTGACTGACGATGTGTGTGCTGTGTACGTTATGTGCTCTCTCTCTCCTCCCCATCTTTCATTCCCCCTCACCCCGCTCCCATATGTAGGGTAGCAAACCGGTTGTGCTGAACTGGTTAACCTCCCTGCCTTTCCTTCTCCACTCTTTCCTTCCTCCCTCCTCCTCCACTTCAGGCCACGCAGAACGTTGTCAGTCATGCGCTCAAAATTTGCGGGAGCATTGCAGAGGTCGAAGGGCATGACGTTGAACTCGTAAAGACCATCTGGGGTTGCAAACGCTTTTTTTTTCTTTGTCGGCTTCGTGCATCGCAATTTGCCAGTAACCTGAACGCAGATCAAGACTGGAGAAGTACTCGGCACCTTTCAGGGAAACGAGGGCATCGTCAATGCGAGGCATGGGGTACACATCCTTGCGCGTGATCTTGTTGAGCACTCGGTAATCTACACAGAAACGCACGGAGCCATCTTTTTTCCGGACCAAAACAACGGGAGACGACCAAGGGCTAGCAGAGCGGCGAATTATCGCACGTTGCAGCATGTAAGCGACGTTTTGCTCAATAATTTTGCGCTCAGCTAGAGACGCGATATGGCCGGCGACGCACGATGAATCTGCCATCTGTCTGAATCCGATGCGCTGTGACGGTCGTCTGTCCCAATGTCGAAGAATTAAGGGGCATCAAATGAACCTTCATGTTTCTTCAGCAAGGCAAGGAGCTCTTGCGTATGGGAAGGGGTCAAATCCGAGCTGATTACAGCAGCAAGAGCCGAGGTAGAGGTAGAATGCCCAGCAGGAGGGATTTAAGAGGGAGCAGCCTTGAAGGGAACGACAGAGAGAGGCTCTGAATCAGCAACGCTACCCAAAGTGGTGCCTTTAGGAAGTAGAATTTTCTCAGGTGTTGTGTTCCTTGCGGCGAGAAGCGCAGAATCACTATCAAATCTAACTAGGCCTGAAACAATGGCTATCCCTTTTGTTAGCCAACGCTCACGAGGTAACACTAACACATCGCCATTGTCGATGACGTTGGACGTGATGGTCAGAATTTGCTGACAGCCTAGAGGTAGCTCGGTATCTTTTGCAGCAACTACATGAAGCGATGAAGTTGCTATATGTTGCCCACAACATATAGCAGCAGAAGCAGAGGCAAGTAAACACACGTTATTTTACTCCTACGTAGATCATTGAACAATTTCACCAGTCCTTTATCTGTATTTGGGGGCTTCTATTCAATAGACACATGCATTTCTATTCGATTACTAACGGGCCTGTCCCTATTATAGGAGCTGAAATGACGGTGCGTTATCGTCGTTATCATCGTTATCACAATGCTCGATGCGGCATGCAGCAGCGCCTATATAGGTGTTCTCCCACATCATTGGGTGGAAATGCCGTAGAAATTATCGTGCTTACACCGCAAGGCAGCGAAATTGTCGCATGATGCAACTTCCCAGCCACTTCATACTGCCCACAAGCGGGCTCCTGTGTTTGTATCGATCGAAAATAACAATTCTCCACCAAAACGCAGCATTCTTGACGTCCCTTTCTGTCAAGAACGGAGCGCGTGGTGGGGACTCGCGACGGCTGCGCCGCGGCCTTATCCCTAGACGCTGACTGAAAGGAAGGTCTGCTGATAAGGCAGCGACGTGGAGTCAGCGTTTTTGAGAGTAAGCTTTGGCTAAGGCCCAACTCCGATACCGCCGATTTAAATACAAGTAATATGCAGCAACGCCTTTCTGAGAGAACCCTATGGTCAATTTTAATGAAATTTATTGCATTTTAGTGAGATAGTTATATTCCAGTGACTGTTGGTAGCCAAATTCTGACTTATGACCTCAAGTTTCTTGCAATAAGTTTAGCAAAAAAAAAAAGAGCTAGAAAAATTACTCCATCTCCCGCTAAAGGGAACCATGTGTGGATGCGAAGCAGCGGGGAGATGGTTAGCTTGAGTGGGAGATGGTTTCACGGCAGTGGCCCGAGCGCTCATCGCGGCGCTGCACAGGAGAGAGAATGAGGCGCCCGCGCTCCGTCATTTTCATACTGCGGAACTACCGTGGCGCCCCCAGCGGAGTATGCAGCTGTCGCACCACCTGTCGTACGCGCCGCTCCGGATTCCTAGAGGAGAGAAAGGGGGGAGCGTAGGAGAGGAGAGAAAGGGGGAGGGGACGCGCATGCACTGTGGAGGTGTGGGACGCCGCGGGAGGGACGGACAAAGCCCCCGCCATTAGCTGCTTCGCATCTAAAAAACGCTTAACCTTGCACTCAGCCGCGCAACGCTTGGAACAGCGAATATGAGCGATCGTAGCCCAGCATTTTCTGGAAGTGCGCGCAAACTTTTCATCTTATCACTTATGATGATGATAATTTCTTTTCGCGCGTCTCGGAATTACGGCGGTCACTGCGCGTTGCGTAGCGCAGCTTGCAACACCGACACCGCGTTCCACGAAGCCCGCTCCGCGAATGAGTCTCTCTCTCGCTCGAAAATGCGAAAACAGTATATAATTCATTTGGTGAAAGGCTTTTGATTGATGTTTTCGGCATGCACAAAAGTTCTTTCTGCAGATTCGGTGTGAGTGTTTGCGCATACGTTGGCCACAGAACGGCTCATCTTATACACCTATGACGTGGCGTCGAGAGAGCACAGATGAAATCTGAAGGGCAAGTGATGCGCGGAAGGCAGCGCGTTCATTTTATACGCTCAAGACGTGGCGCCACCTCCTCCGCATTGGCTGCGCCGTCACGTTCCCAATGACGCACGCACTAAGCCACACATTTAGACAGCCCAGCTGCGACGTGACGTGTGCAATGACGCACGCATAGACACACCCTTAGTCAGCCATGGTGGAGCCACCATGGCGTCGGGGAAGCGTGCTCATCTTGCATCCCTGAGGCCCATACCGAAATGTTACAAACTTTCTTTTAAAAGCCATTAATTTTCTTGGTTTGTAGAAACCTCCCTGAGAAATTGCACGTCAATCGCATCATTTTTGTTACGTGGGTTTACTTTTTACCGCCGTCAGCCATTTTTAGTACCATCGCTTGATCACGCGAATTTTCTGCCTCATGAGGCATATAATGCACTCGCATTATTAAATAGATAAAAAAATTATCATTACACGCAAAGTTTGGGCTAGTTGATAATTCATGACTCTCAAATAACAGCACATTAAAAACAAGGGAGTAACGTAAAAGATACATGCACAGCGCTGACGTTCAACTGGTTCTTGGAAAGAACATCAACACCACCATGTCTGCAACGACCCCTGTCTTCTTCAGGTACTACGCTGAACTGTGTATGTCTCTTCGACGTTCGCCCCTTGTTTCTTACGTGCTGTACATTCTTATTATCAAAGCTACCGCTAGTAAATGTCTGATAACGATAATGATTAAGCGTAAGTGCACTAAGGGCATCCCGTTGTTCTCATCTGTTTATTCACTATTGAACTGTTGAATACTGACTCTATGTCACGGAACAAACATCAAAGAATGGGTATAGGTACTAGCAAAATTAGTTGACCAATATGCAGGCCTTATTTTAGATTCTCCGGGAGGAGATCCCGCTGCTTTCCCGTAAAGGCTAAATTAACCCTGTAAAGCCTAAGAAAAATGTACAGGATAAATTGTGTTGACTTTCGGTAATAGATGATCTTTTCACACTGTACATCATGGCCACAGTTTGATGAGTTGCGCTTTATTTTTTAAAACGCTACGATGGCCTACTTTATAAAGAGCGCTTGGCCTTTATGGTAGCAAAATATGATGCCGGTGATCAAATGAATATGCTATATCTTACAGCGAAGCTGTTAAAGGCTAGGTCCCCGAGGTTCGTGTCCGCGCGTAGAAAAAAATCATCGTCAGCATTGGCTTGAGCGTCGTCGTCTTTTCGAGCGCATGGGCCCTCCTCCCTCCCGGCCAGCTAAGCCCCCGCTCTCTTCTTTTGCGCCAGTCGACCTTCTTTTAATGCCGCGTTCCCCTCTGAGAAGAGTTGGGCCCGGCTGCGAGACTAGCGCGGCAAGCCTGCTGGAAGATGCGCTCGACTAGAGTTGAGCCCTGCTGGGAGGCTAGCGAGGCTAGGCCGGCGGCACTCCTCCTATGCGTCCCTCCGGCTCGGCCGCTGACGCGCCCTTCTCTCGACGCTCTGGCTGCTCCGCGTGCGTCTGTTGACAGGGCCATGATAAATGGAATGTAGACGAGGGCGCGGCGGCCCAATGGCGAGGGAGAGATAGGCGGCTGCCACGTATGACTGTGCGTGTGTGTGCCCGCTCTGTGACTGCGGCGCATGCGCGCAGCTTTGACGGCCTCGGCCGACTGTGCCGCCGGCTCTCCCCGGGCCACGGTGGTCCGGGCTCCCGCCTGTCTACCAAAAAATAGGTCAACGGAGGAGTATATGAGAAGAGTTCTGTTGGTTGTATATAAGGCTCATTCGCTGTAGGCAGACACGACACCGATTTTGGTCTGCTGACTGTTGGCAACTGCAGTTTACAGGACGGCAAATGCTGTGGCCAACGGTTTAAAGAATGGAAAACGCTGTCGCGAACAGTCGGCAGACCAATATCGGTGTCGTGTCGGACTAGAGTGAATGAGCCTATACGGAGCTTTGGTCAAGGACTCTTGTCTGGGAACGTCGTATAAGAGTGTGAGGAACGCGTTAGAAACGCCGTCGCCCGTGGACGTTGAGCCAGTTATTTCAGAGCTGGGCATTGTATTGTCGCGAAGAACGTCTGCCGCGGCCGACCTTGAGGAATCCCGAAACGGGTTTGAACGAGTGTGTGCACGTGTATAGTGCGGTCGCTCCACGCGCGGCTGTATCGGGGGGGGGGGGGGGGAAAGGATGATTAGGCAAGGTCTAATTTGTTGTTCACGGTCTATTGTCGCGAGCATGTCTGCGTGGTCCCCAAAACTCTGGCCCCTATTGGAGCACGACGGCTTGCCTGATTGACGAATAGAGGCTTGCGTCTCCCTCGGGTTCGCGGGCCCCGTGAATGCTGTGGAAACACATTTAAGGAAGGGGTTTTGGGTCATTTTTGGGAGTGAGCAAGGACACAGCAGCCCACGGCGCCACTTCACCACGGGAGACCAGGCCGGTCAGGCAGGCCGTCGACGATCGGTATGACATCGTTTCATGTATGTGTGTACAGTTTTAATGAACTAAGTTAATGCCAAGTTAAATAAATCTAGCTTCTTCAAACGTTACTTCTTGTCGTCGTACCTGCCGATCTGCACCTGCCCCTGCCGGAGCTCATCCCCCTTCATCGTCGTCTCCCTGGTGAGCTGATGCGTCCAAAAACTAACTGCTGCGTCACTTCGCTACAGTATAGCCATCTTCTAAATGTTAAAAAATACTCCATCGTGCTACTCGGAGCCGTCACCGAAGCCTCTTTCCCGAGTACGTATGGTAAACCCGAGTACGTATGGTAAACCGGCCCATACACTATAGTGTATGGGTCGGTTTACCATTTAGTAGCCAAATTCAACACAGGAAATCCCAATATAGATAAACGCCGCATAGCAAATCCCACCAGAGCACCAGCTTCAATGGACTTCCCTAACAGGGTGGGAAAGCTCCGATTTTTTTCAGCTTCCCAAAACCAAAGGACTTAACGCCTTTTGGTTTTACGTAACTTTAGGCTACTTCTACGCAATTTTACGCAAGCTCGCATACGCTTCTGGTAGCAAAATTAGCGTTTTAGTTTGAAATGTTCTTTTTTGGGGAGGTGTTTTTACTATTCAAGTGCGTAACATGACTTCATCAAGTAAAAGGGAAAGCCTTTGGTATTGCTTTCAAAGGTGCGCGAGATGAAAATAATTTGTTGATTCAGATCTAGATATGGCATGTTACGATGAATGGAAACATTGACGACTAAAGCATTCAGCATTTGTTTGTAGTGGTAGCTGAAGCATTCAACAGACTGGTCGCATATCCTCCAATGAGAGTCGATTCTTTCATTACAATCCTGTTGTGACTTGCTGGGTGACAGTTTCGTTACAATGTTCTCACCATTCAAGAGATAGGGTGTACGTCTCGTTTCCCCGTCTGGGTTGCCCTTCGTTTATTGCATAACTCGTCCCGTTTGCGAGGGAATATACATCGTCTTTGTTGTTTTCTGTTTCTTCCCACCTATTTTCTAAATTGTAATAAAAACGTGCATAAATTATGTCCTTTTACATATTATTCATATGATATCCAAATTGTTTATTCATTTATCTGAATTTATAGTACCGCTGATCGCAATATTATTGGCTGAGAATACAAGAGCAACGTTATCTTTGTCGGCAGCAAGATAGGATGCAAGAGGAATGATAGCATTGTTGGTGTAATCCTTACTATCTTTTTTACCTGCAACCATCTGTGAAGTTTTTGTGGCCCGCAAAAATACTTCCACGGAATATAGGTAAAAAAACATCATATTTGCTTCGAGAACAAGCACGCCCCTCTACCATACACATAGGCGCACCGTACTTTACAACTCCAGCATAAATTTTCTTGCGAAATATAAATATGTATTTTACATGCAATGTCATGCATTCATCGCTTGCGTCATTCTTTTCTAAAACTTCCACACTAATTTCAGCGTTGAGAAGCATATGCTATGCTTGACAAAAAAAAAAAAAAAGGTGCATGTGCAGCAGCTGCGTTGACCAGCACTTTTCTATGTGTGGCGATGATCAGATCAAATACATCTTGCAACAAAGAACTAAAACGTGCTCGTCTTAGCAGGACCCTTCTTAGCAAGACGGTTTACTAAGAAACACAGTGTGTTTGTTCTTTAATTACTTACTACTGAAAGTCGTACTGTACTTTCAAATGTACGCTGGGCGCTATTCCGCTAAGTTTGAAACCGAATCCGCGAACTCGTTCACGACCAAAGGAAGAGTCACCGGAGCCAATACCGCTGCAAAAGGTGCCAATATGGCCATAGCGGCGGCTTTGAATCCTTGCGCTATCTTATTTTGGACATTTCGCGCCGCTTTCTTCCGTGCTTCTTCTTCTTCTTCTTTAGCCTTCAAGGCGTCCATCGCTTTCTTCCGTTCCCTTTCTGCTGCCGCTGCCTTTTCTTTCTCTAGCTTTATTTCTCTTTCCCTCTGCTCTGCCCTTCTACGCTCCTCTTGTCTTTCTCTTTGCCTCTGCTCCTCCCGTTTGCGCTCCTCCTCTCTTTCTTTCTGCCTTTCCGCTTCCTGTTCTTGTTCTTTTTTGATGAGCCGTTCCTCCTCCTCGAAAAGGCCATGGAAGTGTGCTTGGAGTTCCTGCATGTGCAAAATGCGTGAATTATCATTAGGTGCAGATCGGAGAAGTGCCAACTAGGGCATTATGCGCGCATATGAACGGCTTCACCTTTCACGGGGAAATTGCGCGCGTTTCACCATACGCCAATCAGAGCGAAAACATGAGGCACGGAAGACACCTTTAACTTAGTGCACTATATTTGCTTCAGAAGTGCGCTCTTTAGCTCAGGCTAATACTGTTTACGATCTGGTTGAGACACCCGATATCGGTTTCTGAATATTCAAGTTTTGAAAATAGGAATCAAATATTCTTTGCTATTGGATTAGTATTCCATTCGAGAATTGAATTATCGGTCTTATCACACATTATTGCTTAGAATATAAGCGTTAACAATACTTTTTCAAGCTTACAGGGAGAACGCGAGATGACAGGGGGTGACGGTTACAACTGATGCTTCTGCAAGGCAGCCGCCATTGCTGCGCAAAGACACAATTTGCTGAGCGAACGCATAGATTAACTAACCTCTACTGAATAACTTGGAATCATGCAATCGGGATGCATAACTTCTAGACCGCTGAAGAATTTGTTTTTCTGTATCTGGGAATACAATTTACTGTTTGTAGATTGTCACCTCAAATGTATGGATGGTCGGCGTTAGGATGGTTAAAGGTAGGGTGGTCTGCGGGGCTGTATATAGTAATATACATTGTTCCTTTGTTTTCTGATTACTTGCTAATTAGCTGTTTCGCCAATCTCATTTTCGTTATGCTACAGATAATACAAATACCTTTCAGATGTTTTTCCTTTACAACCTCTTCAGTTTATCGGAAATCATGTTGTTAAGGCCGTACGTGCGGCAAATACCATGTGTCAACCTTTATTTCATGCACCTCTTTTATTGCAAAGCAGTGTTTGCGACCTACTACGCGATTTGATGGGTCGTCGTCGTAGTCTTCGTTGGATCTCTCGTTGGCCATCTACGTGGATGCCTTTAGTGCAGATTCACGCTAAAGCTCACTAAGCAAATAGCGTCACCGAACATGACTTCTCAAGAATATCATCCCTGAGTGAAACTTTGGCTTGCTCTGAAAAGGCTGATCCCCGCTATACGGCTGATCCCCGCCACGGGAAAGTTACTGGATGAACTCGCCGCTGAAAACCGCTGCGCGGTTTTTATCGCAGTGCGCCATTGTGCCTTGTAGGCTTATGAAAGCGTCGCTTACATCGACTAATACACTGCACAGCGTCGGTAAATTTCTAAATGCCCAGCATTTCATTAATTAGGTGGAGCAAAGTCAAAGCCAAGTGACAGCAAGATCACGCTCCATGGGGCAGCGATTTTGGGCCGATTCGCTCACCGCTAGGTGCGCGCGAGCCATAAAAAGACGGCGTGGCGTGGTGTTCGGAGAGCTCCGATCCGAGCTCAAACCACTTAATTCCTGTTGTTGAAGCCTCAGAACAAGGCTTAGTCCAAACCAATGCCGAGTTAAATTTTTACATATTTCCTTTTGTGGGCTTCTCAGTTATTAAGTACTGATTTTTCCTGCTAATATTTTAACATGTATTTCCTCTTTTCTACAGCGCTTTCTCTATAGCTGTCATGAAAGTTGTTTTGTTGTTATAAAATGAAATATTCCACCCATTTCTTGGCTCATTTCCAACAGGGGGTATGAGCCACGAGTCGGATTAGCAACGACAACATCAACTCCACCTATTACCGAATTCTTGACAAATCCCCTATGAAACAGCCTGAGTTGAAATTCAAACTACACACGGGAACGGCATGCTGGCGGCATGCTGCTTCAGTGGAAGGAATAAAAGCACCCTTACAGCTACTAAACTGCCCTTGCATGTGGAAAATTCTTATAGGGTGTTCTACTCCGCCTGCTGAGGCAAGCGCCGAAAGGCCTAAAGGGTTTAATATCGGGCTTTTGTACTAAAGGGCCTTTGTTCGAATCCGACTGCACAACAAATACATTTATCTATATTTCCTTAAGTAAATTTAAACATATATATGCGGAACAAGCTTTCAGGATTGCCAGCCAGCCTCTAGAGTCTGTAAAGGAGTATGTTATCTAGGTCAGTTACTCACACAGGACCCTGATCAAGAGAGGGAAATTTACAGGAGAATAAGAGTGGGTTGGAGCGCATATGCCAGACATTGCCAAATCCTGACTGGGAGCTTACAAATTTCCTTGAGAAGAAAATTGTACAATCATTGTATTCTACCGGTGCTAACATATGGGGCAGAAACTTAGAGGTTAACAAAGGAGCTCAAGAACGAGTTTAGGACCGTACAAATAGTGATGGAACGAAAAATGTTAGCCCTGAGGTTGAGAGATAGGAAGAAAGAAAACGGGGACAGCCGATATTCTCGTTGACATTAAAAGAAAGGGCGAAGCTTGCACTAGGCCGCGCAAAGCTCAGACACAGCGAAGCTAGCCGAAATACCGACATTGCGTTGCACCGCATTGCGATGCCGACGACGCGTTCCAGCAGACCCGCTCCGTGAATGCGTCTCTCTCTTTCTCTGTCGCTAGCTCTCTCGCTCGCTACGCTGCTGAGCGTAGCGCGCAAAACACCCTTCTTCACTTGCAGAGCATTGGTAGGAACGCGTGCGAACGCGCCAGCTGTGGACGAGACGACGACGCCCGAACGCAATCATATGGTTTCTACATCTACATCTACATATGGTTTGCATAAATGCATGTTCAGCAAGCGTTTCCTACCTTTTAAATATCCCTGTGATCCACCATATGACATGTTCATAGTACTTGGCCTAGATAGCCTTTAGGGCAGTAGAATGTGTGACCGGCACGCTGAACCACCGCAAAGCACTAGGTAGTTTTTTCGGGAATCTGCTGCCTACGTTCGTAGTGTGTACGCTGCTCAAGAAACAGCGCCGATCTGGATGCCTTTATTGGACGCTTGCAAACGCTTGCCTGACTTTTGAAAATGTACCTGTAGCACCTTGTTGTTTCTTGTGTTGCTGAAGATTCTGCTCCCAAGCAATAAAGAACAAAAATTGCTGTATAGCCTAGTGGTTACGGACCGCTCGCCTTGGGTTCGCGGGCTCGAATCCGGCCTCGGCAAGAAAGTTTACTTACTTTTCTTCCTTCATTGCTGATGATGATAGTTTCTTGATACGAACCACAAAACTACGCTCGCTTAAACCAGCTTCACTGTTAAAAAATGGAGATGGACAGGCCATGTAATTCGTACGATGGATAACAGGTGAACTACTAGAGTTAAAGAATGGATACCAAGAGAAGGGAAACGCAGTCGAGGACGACAGAAAACTTGGTGGGGTGTGGAAGTTAGGAAATTTGCAGGTACAAGTTGGAATCAGCTAGCGCAAGGACAGATATAATTGGAAACATTAGGGAGATGCCTTCGTGATGACACGGAACATGACGGTAAAGAGTTGCCTGAATTGATGTATATCGTTGTTATCGCAGACAACCGCACTGATGATTCTATGCGTAATCACTCGAGAGGCCTCTCCTCCAATTGATTAGTCGAACTTATTTAGCTTACTCTGTCACAGGTCACGATGATCTGTGCCTTCAACGCTACTTTTCCTTCCGGAAAGCAAAAAAAAAGTAATCTAACTGCTAAAAAAGGTCATGCTTACAAACGTGGAACATAAAGCTGATATGCCCTCAGATTTTCCGGATTCCATCATCCAAGATTGCCAGATATGGACGTGACGATTATGGTGTAGTAGTGCTGAGGTATTTCTCGGATAATGAATGTTGTGATAGTCGTAACATGACGTCATATTTGTGAAGAACTGGACGCACCGATGACTAGAACATGCGACAGCAAGAAAGCACAGATAATATGTTATCACAAAAGTCTGCACAGCCCGTTAAAAAAAAAAGGAAAGTGTCACCCAAGTGTGACACTTTCCTTTATGTTTTTTTTTCTTTCTCATGTTTGGTATTCACTTGATTCGTATCTTACTCGTATTGTATTTCACGCGCAATTACGAAAATGAACGTCGGTTCCCCTTAACCACCCTGCAGTGTGGGATACGCTCGTTGTATACTTCAGAAGTGTTGGCAGCCACATATCTGTGTTGGGCGACTCTCTTTCGCTAAGGCCCCCAAAAGCTGCTTGACATTCTGCGGCTCCTTGCGGGTATGATACGAACTGGCACGTGCTTAACGCGCGCATGGGCCCGCCGAACCCACGCAGCCTGAGCGCGCTTGCGTTTTAACTCTTTAGCGTCGACAGCGACATGGTGCGTGTTGCCGTTAAGAATTCCTGAAGGACAATTAATAGCGTGGCGTTTTCAGCGTACCAGGCAGCGGCCGACAAAGTTGGATACGTCACGCCGGCGACGTTACAATCGCTGAAGATGCGCCCCCACTATAATACGCGCTGAATGTGGCCTTCCGCAGCATGGCGTACACCATTGCTGCAGCGCATGCGCACAAATGCACGTCGATCGAGCACTTTTTCGTTTCGCGAAGGCGCAAACTCAGCACACTCTCTTCAGTGCACCCGGAATGTAGGCCAGCGTGCTGCCAGCCAGCCAAGCTAGCGCGCGATGCACTCTGGTCTAGCGTCTTCAGCATGAGATAGCACATGCTCTATTTCCACACCGGTCGCTCCAAAGCGCGGAAAGCCACGGTCGCGCTGACTGCGTTAGACGCTAGACTGTATCACTTGCACTTTTCGCCGGCGCATCGGAATTTCCCTGCGCGTGGCTCGTGACCCCGCTACGCTGGAAGTACACTACTGCTCCGGAGTATAACTAAACTGCCTAGAATATACTTAAGTGTATTCTAGACACTGTGGTATAACTCACCCTATATTTTCTGAGATACCTTGCCGCGGTAGGGGCGTAGGCCTTCGTCAAGGCCGCCCATTGAGTATAGATCCGTGAGATTGGCGCGCCTCCTTCGCCTCCACACGCGTTCAAGGATGACAACTGGCTCGAGCACTCAGACAAGCTTCTGCAGTTTAAAGTCTCTAGATTCTCCGCTATCTTTATTTTAAAGCTAAAAATATCTAGGGACTTTACGTGCAGCGAGGCACCCTATCAACGATAATGACGTGATTTATGGCATGCCCTTTAAAACGGGGTGGTGACAAACAGTCACCTAGCCTGCTTGATTTATTCAAGTATGCTAACCATGTTTTCCATTGTAGCCTTTTCTATACAACTCCTTAATGGACATGGGCACTACGTGCGGATGGATGGATAGATGGATGGATGCTATCACTTTGCGTTTGACGTTCTTCGTTGCCGTGTTGCTGACCATACCGGTCGCATACTTCCTGGTAAGCTTCCTAATTCTTTTCCTCCCCTGTGAGTCAATGCTTTTCCTGTACAAATATCTGAACACTCGCCCAGCCGATTTACTTTCTTCCATATTCCTCAGTCGTTCTTCAATATTAATTTTACTCTGAGCATCCCTCACTTCAAAACTTGCCCTGCCCATATCACCCTGAACAGCTTCATTATAGTCTTCCCTTGAGCGTCCAATGCCAGGCGTCCCACTGACCTTTGGCTGCCATCAAGCCCTGGTTGTACCCCTGACTTCAAGCAAACAGACGAATTTCGAAATGTAAGCCCCGAACCACTGCGAACTCGGGCACTCCGCGCCAGTGAAGCACATGACAGTTAGGTTAGATGGCACTTGCGGCCGCACTGCAGAGGGCGAAAGCCACACAGACACTCACATTCCACCCCCCTTAAACCAGGTAGACTCGTTAAGCGTTAAGGGCCCCGCGTCGCAGAGTGCGGCATCGGCGTCCGTGGTGGAGAAAATCATCCCGAACCACCCCCACCGCGCAGATACTCCGCGTGGTGGCAAGGTGTTGGAACAAAAATTGAATTTCTCGAGTGAAATCCGTCC